>NC_056741.1:706186902-706264402 GCF_019279795.1 Protopterus annectens
GTATCTATCAGTCTGGGAAGACATGATCGACAGACCACTCTGTTTTGCCAGAGATTGTCTTCACCTGTCTCCTCTAAGCTTTCGGATACTGACAAAGATGCTTACATCCCCTATAGTGCCTTTTTTAGGCAATGACAAAACAAAAAAAATCCTGATGCAAAGATAGCCACTCTAGATAAACTCAGGATTATGCTGCTTATTGCTAGAAGCCTCAGCAGAAAACTGCACTCCCTGGAAACACTCCTCACCTTGGAAGATCCTGATGTCTGTGCAGTCACTGAAACTTGGTTCAAGGCCACAGAGAGCACCGCAGCCATACAAGGCTACAATGCTTTCCACATGTTCAGACTCCAAAATGAGCGTGAAAAACCAAAGGTGGAGGTATAGCCATCTTCATTAAATCCAAATACACCTCGAGACTAGTTAAACAGTATGACTCTCAAGAGCTACTCCAGGTACAATTAAATGTAGGTAAAACACCCTACCACATCATTGCTAGCTCTAGGTCCTCTTCCCTGAACCAAAAGAAACACATTGACTACCTGCACTTGCTAGAATCACTCCCTATACAGTCAAACACTTTGGTCATGGGAGATTTCAACTATCATTCCATAGATTGGACAACATACATGAGCAGAAATGTGATCACCCTGAGATTCTTGGACTTTGTTAATTCAAATGCTCTGGAACAGCTAGCCTGCACCCCTACAAGGGGCTCAAATGTCCTGGACCTGGTACTCACCAGCATGAGGCAGGTCACTGCACTACTCCCTATTTTTTGCCCTCCCTGGTGAGGTCAGACCATAAATCTGTCTCATTTGAAGTAAAAATCAGACTGGACACCTCCACAGGAGCAAATAAACTGAAAATGTTCTCTAAAGCAAATTTTAGCTTACTAAGTGAGGGTATAAAATGTTTCAAACCCCCCTGCTAACACAGCCAACAATGATGCCTATGCAGAGGAGTACACAAATGCCATGTGTAGACATTTAAACAACTGTATAGACTGAGGTGTACATGTCAGGATTAAAACCAGATCTTCCCAAAGAAACAGGCCACCCTGGTGGATGGCAAGTATAAATAGGTTATATAACAAAAGGAAGAAACTATTATCCAAGAACAAGAGGGACCTTACTCACCAGAGAAAGCATACCCTCAACAGCTTGAACAAGCAAATCAGATATCTTGTAAAGTCCTCTAAAGCCAATTACGAGGCTAAATTAGCATCTCTAGCTAAAGACAGTCATAAGGCTTTCTTTAGTGATGTCCAAAATCTTAAAGGGAATGAATGCCCAGCTATGTTCCGAACAGAATGTGGGCAGTACTGCTCACAATGAACCAGAAATTGCTAACCTACTGCCATACGGATTTGGCAGAAATTTCACCCCCCTGTCCCCACCAGACACACCCCAAAGGATCCCTGTCACCAGTCCACTACCTAGCATCTCCAAAGAGCAGGTAATATCCGCCCTCTACAAGGCCAAAAACACAGCCTCCATGGGACTAGATAACATCCCAGGCTGCTTACTAAACAATCTAAAACAAGCCCTAGTGGAATCACTTGGCACTTTCTTCAACCATTGCCTGAGCACTGGCTTTGTTCCAGCAGAGTGGAGAGCAGCAATAGTAGTCCCCTTACACAATGGGGTTTCATCAACCAAACATGGGAACTAAAGACCTATAAGCCTAACCAGCCTTATCTGCAAGGCCATGGAAAAATCATCATGGGCCTTATCAACATGGACATAGCTGACCTCCAAACTCTTGACAGTTTGGCTTCATTAAAGGCAGGTCTTACTTATAAAACATAGTGGACTTCTTTGAGAATGTCACCAAAACTCTGGATGAAGGGAAAGCAGTACATACCACCTATTCTAGTTTAGCCAAGGCAGTTTACATAATTCCCAACTCAGGGATCATTGAATAACAATCCTAGCTGGGCACATTGCAGGTGCTGCAAAGAGCACTTCTGGCTGACATCAAAGATTGAAACAATACTAATTTCATGAATTTTAACCATACTTTGATTTAGGAATGGGGTCCATTCCCATCATGCTATTAGAATCTCAAAAGATTTGGAGAAATTAAAAAAAAACTGGGAATTAAGCCATAAATCTCTAGATGGGTAGCCAACTGGCTCACTGATAGAATGCACACTATCAAAGTTGGGTAATCCAATTTGTCCAGTAGACACGTTATCAGTGCTGTATCACAAGGATCTGTACTGGGCTCTCTACTGTTTTGGATCTATTTCTCTGAAGCCCAGGCAAAAGTAGATGGCCTGTGGCTTACCAAGTTTGCAGATGACTGTAAACTGGGTGCAATCATAGAGTTCTCCAACAATGTCCACATATTACAGAAGAGACTGACAAGATTGGTGCCAAAGCAATGGACTAAACTAAACCCACCCAAAAATGCCTCATTATCCCATTTAGCAAAGAAGTAGCCCTTTTACTTAAAATATAGATAGCAACCCTCTAAGCTTAAACACAGTGGTGTAAGACTTGGGAATGCAGGTTGATAGCAATCTAAACTTCCATCACCATGTGCCTATAGTGGTAAGAAAGGCCTTCTACACTCTACATCTCATAAATAAGGGCATCACATCCAAGACCAAGGAGGTCATAACTCCACTGTACTCGACCCTTATCAGACCACTGATTGAGTACGATGCTCCTTTAAGTATATACCTCACCAGACAGCTGCAGAAGCTGAAGTGACTACAGATGTTTCTAACCAAGAGAATTCATGACCTCCAAGACATGACCTACATGGACAGAGTGAAAGCCTTGTCACTGTACTCTGTATCATACAGGATGCTGAGAGGTGCCCCGTGCCTGGCCTACAGAACAGTCTCTGTCCCTGCACTAATTGAAATGGTGCACATCCACAAGTCAAATGGGACAAGAGTCACTTGCCCCAGGGATCTCAACCTAGCCTGTGACATTAACAGAACACATATGTAAAGATAAAACAAAAAAGCCAAGAGTCCAACCATCCAAAGTATAACCTTTTAATGAAAAACACTTTAGCAAAGCTTTCAAACCTTCGCATTTCTTTTTCAATGCATAATATCATAAGATCTTGCTGGAGGTCCTCATCCCGCCCCCACCTGAAACAAAAAAGACCACAGTGAAAAACTTCTCAAAAGCCGATTTCACACTTCTAAAAACTAGTGTGGTCTCCTTTAAGGCCCCTGAGCCAGTGGTAAACATTACTCAAACCGCTGAATCACTTACAAATGCCTTCTACCAGCACCTACAGGACTGCATGGATCAGGCAATCCCAAACAAAACTAAGACTCTCTGTACCAAAGGCAAGCGTCCAGTCTGGTGGACCCCAGCCATAAACAAGCTCTACAACAAAAGGAGGAAGCTACTACAAGATAGAGCAAAATCCTTGAAAGGTAAGACACCTTTGATCATTATAAGTAAAAAACTAAGAGCTCTCATAAAATCATCCAAGGCAAATTTTGAGAGAAAAATCGACAAGGACTCTAAAGACAATCATAAGGGCTTCTTTAGCTATGTTAGAAACCTAGGAGGAAACTCCCAGATATGCTCAGAATTAGTTCAAAATGATGTGAAAATTACTGAACCTACACACATTGCTAACATACTGGCTGACAGGTTCAGTGCAAACTTCTCCCCAAAAGGAGAGATACCTATTCCAGAGGATTGTAGCCCCGCAAACATCTCCAATGCCCAGGTGAGAACTGCCCTCACTAAGGCAAAAAACACAGCATCCATGGGACCGGATGGTGTCCCCGGCTGTGTGCTTCATGAACTCAATGAGGAATTAAACTCACAGTTAGGACAGCTGTTTAATCTTAGCCTCACCTCAGGATACGTACCCAAGGAGTGGTGCACGGCGACTGTGGTCCCACTTCATAAGGGCGGTGCCTCCACAGACCCTGGAAATTACCGCCCCATTAGCTTGACAAGCCTTATCTGCAAAGCCATGGAGAGGATCATAATGGAACTCATAAATAAAGACATAGGGAACTTGCAGACTTTGGATCCAACCCAGTTTGGCTTTGTCAAAGGCAGATCCTGCCTCTTAAACTTGGTTGACTTTTTCGAGACAGTCACCAAGGCCATTGATGAGGGAAAGGCAGTCCATACAGCCTACCTCGACCTGGCAAAGGCCTTCGACACAATACCCCACTCAGGTATCATCGAAAAACTCATCAGCTTGAATGTAAACCCATACATCACAAGATGGGTTGCAAACTGGCTAAGTGACAGAACCCACAGGGTCAGAGTTGCTGGAGCCATGTCAGACTCAAAGCCTGTCACAAGTAGTGTCCCACAGGGCTCAGTCCTGGGTCCACTCTTGTTCGGCATCTACTTTTCTGAAGTACAAGCAAACACAGGAGGGTTATGGCTGACAAAGTTTGCAGATGACTGCAAACTGTGCGCTATAGTCGAAAACACATCTGACACAGATATCCTCCAGAAGGGCCTCACAGAAACGGATAACTGGTGCCAGAGCCATGGCCTGAAGTTAAACGCCAAAAAATGCATAGTCATACCCTTCGGGAAAAACAAGGTTACCCCTAGCTACCATATAGGTGGCAATCCACTGAGCACAGAAAAAGTCATCAGGGATCTGGGGACCCAAGTTGACAGTAGCCTTCGCTTGACACTCATGTTGCTAAAGTAGTTAGGAAAACCTTCTATATCGCCCACCTGATCATGAAGGGATTCACATCTAGATCAAGGGAGGTCATTGTCCCCCTGTACTCATCACTCATTAGACCTATGATTGAGTACAATGCCCTGTTTGGAATGTATCTGACCAGACACCTGCTGCAGCTTGAAAGGCCCCAAAAGTTCCTCACCAAAAGGATAAAGGGTCTCAAAAATATGTCTTATGCTGCCCGACTGAAAGAACTCCAGCTCTATTCAGTCTCATACCGCTTGCTCAGAGGTGACCTGTGCCTGACATATAAGGCCATGTCAAACCCAGATTTGATGAATATGCTTCACCTCAAAAAATCTAGATCCCTCAGAACCACAAGGGTGGGAGACTTAAACCTTGACACGGTTATAAATAGAATGTGCTGGAGGGACAGATTCATCACCCAGAGACTCCCTATGCTGTGGAACAAAATCCCGGTACATGTGAGGCAGAGCACCTCGCTGGCCTTGTTCAAGAGGAATCTTGACCAATGGATGGGAGATCGCAGATATACCCCAGGGATTACTTCAGTGTCACTGCTTGACAGAGGCACAGAAAAATGATAGGCATAGTTTTTATTCAAACTAAAGGGGTGGCGAAAGCCACATAACTATGGGCTAGGCTTATAAATGCCCTTGGGCAGATAGCCTAGTATGAACTTATGAACCTATGAACCTATGAACCTAATACAATCAATTAAAATCAATTAACTTTTATAAAAAGTAAAAAATACACCACCAGAGGTAAAACACAGCTGCAACTCGATGAGGACAAACACTCAGCCAGTCAAAGAAATAAAAATCCACTATTTATTCCAGCACAAAAACAGGTAAGCGCTTTCGCATTGGAGCTTCATCAGATCTTTAAAAACAGTAGACCTAACCTATCTTTTTTACAAAACCAACTCATCTAATAAATCAATTAAATAATCAATGCTTAAAGTCACAGTAAAGAAATACAAAGTAATAGAGACAAGGTTAAAAACAAGGACATTACACAATACATACTTACAATATACATTCTTAAAATCACTTTAAACCAATATACATTCACAAACTGTAAACTAAAAAGAAAAAAACTGAAGATAAAAAACTATCAAAGACTTAATTTACGAAGTCTTCTTTTCTTCAAAACTGGCTTAATGGAAGCCCTTTCATTAAGGCCACTGCCTCGATCTGCTCTTAAAAGAACAATCCACCTTGTTTCCTTATACTCAGTATATGCAATTAACTTTTATATCAGTTGCCAGCCTATCAAATGTCTTCCACACATCACATGACCACAATATATAAGACATACCTAAAATTATAAATACTCATTTATCAAATATAACAATAATAGTAGTATTAAATAATAGTGAAAATAGCAACAGTAGCAGCCCAGATATAATGTGATGAAAAAATAAAATAAGATAAATAAAATCATATAAAACTCTGCCTTTAAAACTGGTTTTATACGATTCACATTATTTAAACCATTAACAGAACATGTGGGAGAGACAAATATCTCTCTCAGAGAATGTTGCTACTCTGGAATAAGCTCTCAGTTCATGTGAAGCAGAGCTCCTCAATGACCCTATTTAACTGCAACCTTGACAATTGAATGGGTAACCATAAATTCAGCCTGGGGGTGGCACCTATGTCCCTCATGGACAGGGGTAGTTGGTGTTGATCATAGAATCGCTCTGCAAACAGTGACCATCTAGCTACAGCCAACTAAGGTACATTTTTTTTTACATGGCTAGGCTTATAAAGGCCTTAGGGCCATTAGCCTAGTAACCTCCTATGAACCTACGAATTTTTGATTCACCTTCCTGATTGTATTAAATTATATTACTTTTATAATACAGTATCACCAGAGTGTGTTGCAGTTTTGAACATTTTCCAGTAACCAATGAAACAAACCATATGAATCGATAATAACAAAACTACCCATTTCAGAACATTTCAACCATAAAAGGACATTCAAACTTCTGTCATTACAATCCACCAATATCAGTCAATATGCACAATTTCTGCAGAATTAAAAGTCATCTGCATAATTCTACATTAAAGAGATCTGTAAATAATGAAGATGCTGCTGGCAAACAACTTTACATTTCACTGTTTTGTGTAGAAAGTCAATGCCTGCTGCCCTTGAAGAATAAATCGCCTATGTTGCATTAAAAAAATGGTAAGTATTACAATAGGGAGTGGCTGGCAAACCAAAAACAGGTTCATAGTTATTAGGTATCTTATCCAAAGGAGGACAGATTCAAGAGTGCAGCACCCTCACTAGTTATTAGATATCATATCCAAAAGAGGACACATTCAGAGTTCAGCACTCCCCCCCTTAAACTAAAGCAATCCACCTACAATAGAGTAGAACCTACAGCTTTCTGCACCAAAGGCAAGTACACTACCTGTTGTGCTATTAACACTTGCAGCCAAGCTCTCTAACACAAATGCTGATGATGGCCCTGAGCTAAGCAAAATAGTTACAGATTGAAAACAGACAGCATGAGCAACAGTAAACTTCTCATCCCTTAAAACTCACAATTCCTTGAAAATGCATTGAAACTCATAATTCCTTGAAAATGCACCCCTGATGACAGCCTGGTAGTTGGAGAAGAGGATTCTGGCTCTTGTCTCCATGTAATCAAGGTGCTGGTTTTGAGGCTAACCAAGTCAATTACACACACACACACACACACACACACACACACACACACACACACACACACACACACACACACACACACACACACACACACACACACACACACCCACACTAAATGACTTGCTTGTCTCTCTCACGGCAGTTCTTTAGTATAATGCACACAGAGCCACAGAGTGCATCCTTAAAGGACAACAACAGAATATTAAAGCAGATTGCTCAACCTGCTGTCTGTTTTAGTCCCTGTTCATTGATACAGCCTCGAAAAATCACCCATGCAGCTTTAAAAACTAATCCACTCAACTGCTTTCCCTGTTAGGCTTCCTACCTTTCCATACTGTTTTACTTTCACTTTGAAAACCAAGTTGAAAAACTTCTAGCTGGCTCTGAAATGATAATGTCACATCTGCGAGAGCTCTTGCTCTAGCTACCAGGACATTTCCTCCCCCAAAGTGATGTAATCCCAGCCTGATTTGCATGCTGTATAGAAGAGCCAGTAGACCTCCCACATTGTGATGTCAGAGCTGCCTTGCCCAGCCCACTCTTAACCTAGCAAAAATGTCAAACTATAATCTCACTTTTCTGAAGAGCCCTACCGATATGTGACAAAGTACAGGCAGAAGCACAGTAACAGCTGCAAAAAATAAAAGCATAAATTTGCAATGACCATGCGTAGACATTAATTGCATGTTTTTACATAAGAAGCAGATGTCTGTCACAATTAATCGACAACACTACATCAGATTACAAGAAGTATGCAATACCATAATTTTCTTAAATTCTTCTTCTTCTTCTTCTTCTTCTTTCGGCTTTTCCCGGTTAGGGGTCACCACAGTGTATTGCCTGTTTCCATTTCTTCCTGTCCTTTGCATCTTGCTCTGTCACACCAACCACCTGCATGTCCTCTCTAACCACATCCATAAACCTTATCTTAGGCCTTTCTCTTTTCCTCTTACCTGGCAGCTTCATCCTTAGCATCCTTTTCCCAATATACCAACGCAATCTCACCTCTCTGGCTTTGTCTCCAAACTGTCCAACCTGGGCTGAACCTCTAATATACTTATTCCTAATCTTGTCTACCCTCGTCACACCCAGTGCAAATCTTAACATCTTTAACTCTGCCACATCCAGCTCTGACTCCTGCCTTTTTGTCAATGCCACAATCTCCAACCCATATAACATAGCTGGTCTCACTACCCTTTCGTAGACCTTCCCTTTCACTCTTACTGGTACTTGTCTGTCACAAATCACTCCTGACACTCTTTTCCACCCACTCCACCCTGCCTGTACTCGCTTCTTCACCTCTCTTCCACACTCGCCATTACTCTGAACTGTTGATCCCAAGTATTTAAACTCATCCACCTTCACCAGCTCTACTCCCTGCATCCTCACCATTCCTCTATCCTCCCTTTCATTCACACACATATATTCTAGCTTAGACTGGCTGACCTTCATTCCTCTCCTCTCTAGAGCATATCTCCATCTCTCCAGGGTCTCCTCAACCTGTTCCCTGCTCTCACTACATATCACAATGTCATCTGCAAACATCATAGTCCACGAGGACTCCTGTCTGATCTTGTCTATCAACCTGTCCATCACCAGTGCAAATAAGAAAGAGCTCAGAGCTGATCCTTGATATAATCCCACCTCTACCTTAAACGCATCTGTCACTCCCACTGCAGATTTCACCGCTGTCACACTACACTTGTACATATCCTGTACCACTCTTACATATTTCTCTGCCACTCCCGACTTCCTCATATAATACCACAACTCCTCTCTAGTCACCCTGTCATATGCTTTCTCTAAGTCCACAAATACACAATGCAACTCCTTCTGACCTTCTCTGTACTTCTCCATCAACACTCTCAGAGCCAACATCGCATCTGTAGTGCTCTTTCCTGGTATGAAACCATACTGCTGATCACTAATCATCACCTCCCTTCTTAACCTAGCTTCCACTACTCTTTCCCATAATTTCATGCTGTGACTGATCAGTTTTATCCCTCTGTAGTTACTACAGCTCTGCACATCACCCATATTCTTAAAAAATTGGTACCAAAACACTTTTCTCCACTCCTCAGGCATCCTCTCACTTTCCAAGATTTCATTAAACAATCTGGTTAAAAATTCAACTGCCATTTCTCCTAAACACCTCCAAGCTTCCACAGGTATGTCATCCTGACCAACAACCTTTCCATTCTTCATCCTCTTCATAGCTATCCTTACTTCTGCCTTGCTAATCCATTGCACTTCCTGATTCACTATCCCCACATCATCCAGCCTTCTTTCCCTCTCATTCTCTTCATTCATCAGCTCCAGAAAAAATACTCCTTCCATCTGTTCAACACATTCTCCTTGCTAGTGAGTACATTTCCCTCATTATCTTTTATCATCCTCACCTGCTGCACATCTTTCCTAGATCAGTCCCTCTGTCTAGCCAGTCGGTACAGGTCCTTTTCTCCCTCCTTAGTGTTCAACCTTTCATACAACTCTCTATATGCCTTATCCTTAGCCTTTGCCACCTCTCTCTTTACCATGCACCTCATCTCCTTATACTCCTGTCTACTTTCTTCATCTCTCTGGCAATCCCACTTCTTCTTCGCCAACCTCTTTCTCCGTATACTCTCCGGTACTTCCTCATTCCACCATCAGGTCTCCTTGTCCTCCTTCCTCTGTCCAGATGTCACACCAAGCACCTTTCTAGCAGTCTCCCTTACTAGCTCTGCTGTAGTTACCCAGCTATTCGGTAACACTTCACTGCCACCCAGTGCCTGTCTTAACTCTTCCATGAACTCCACCTCATAATCACCCTTTTTCAATGTTCACCATTTGATCCTTGGTGCTGCCCTCACACTGCTCCTCCTCTTCTTGATCACCAATGTCATTCTACAGACCACCATTCTATGCTGCCTAACTACATTTTCCCCCGTCACCACTTTACAGTCTCCAATCTCCTTCAAACTGGCCCTCCTGCATAGGATATAATCCACCTGTGTGCATCTCCCTCCACTCTTGTATGTCACTCTATGCTCCTCCCTCCTGGTAAAATATGTATTCACCACAGCCATGTCCATCCTTTTTGCAAAATCTACTACTGTCTGACCTTCTGCATTCCTTTCCTTAACACTATACCTACAGTTTTTATGTGGGTAAGACAGAAAAGGGTTTACATAGGAGGATTTATGAGCATAGCCTTGACATCACCAAATGAACATTAAAAACACTTTGTATAAACATGTTATAATATGTAAAGATTTTAAAAACTATGCATTTGCAATCTTAGATAATGTTCACCTTGACCCTAGAGGTGGACTGTGGGAGAACACATTAAAATAGGAAGAATTATTACTGCAATTTATTTCATTATATTTTATTTTTTATTTAGGCTTAATGCTTCATACCCCCCCCCCCAAGTTTAAATGATTACATTTCATTTGCACAAGTACTTTATATGCAAGCTGCCAAACTTCAAACTACGTTTTTGATTTCTTCGATCTAGCATTGTTATGATTTATTTACTTTTGTAGGCTTGGCAGCTTGGGTTCTCTCACCTTTCAGGTGAACATGTACTTGGTTTGGTGGCCATAATTGTATCTGAGTGGCTTTTATATAATCAGTTTCTTACTTTCAATGGCATGCTAATTATAGTTGTTCTGAGTTCTTTTATTTGTCTACTATATGATATTTAGTTCAACAATAACTGTTTGTTTTGTTTGTTAGAGCGTATATACTTTCTCACTACCATATTTTTATATTTTTATTAGTCATGGTTAAATTGATGAATTGTTGTTTCAAACTTTTGTTGTTCATAGAATTTAAATATATTAAGTACATAAACACTCATTGATATAGTTTTGGTTAAGGCTCACTTGTCCTTTTAAGGATGCCATTATTTACATCAAGTTAATGTCTATATAAAGGACTTTTAAGTCTTGTAGCATATTTCTGATGAAGTCCCCTAGTATGGGGTGAAAGCTTTTAACTTGTTCATCGTTTAATAAAAAATGTCTTCTTTTGACTAACACCTTTTTGGTTACCAAGTTTTTGTGCCTCTGAAGGAACCTGTTTGCGTAGAACACATTTTGTGTTATTAGTTTGGGTTGGTTCTGCACTTTTGCCAACTTTTTTTCTTATTTGTATATATCCAATGGGTCTCCACTACAGGAGGTTTGAAGTATTATACAGTAAAGATTCCAGCTTGTCTGGATTTTTCTTGTAGCTTTTACTGAATGGTTCATCTGTGTAACCTTTTTACCCTTTTGTTTGAATGGACTTAGAAAAAGATAACTCTGTTATCACTGCAGTGTTTCGCATATAGGATTATATCTGATAATAGCTGGTACAGGCCAGATGGTAGTAGAAGGTCTTTTCTTAAACTCATCCAAGACATTCAGTACTATAAACCATGTGGACCTTATAAATGTACTAAGTGAACTTGGACTACACAGCAAGTAACACAAAAAATGGTGAGAAATGTGGACCAGTCTTGAGTAAAGAAGCACAAAACAAAGTTAGTACATGAGCTGTCTGAATAAAAAATTATTAGTTTTATGATTGTGAGTCTGATTACAGAGGTTTGGGGAAAAAAAATAAATAGTGCTATCTGAAGACTTACAGCGGGTCAGCCTACAAGTGCTCTGTGTAATGAAAACTAAAGTGATGAAAATGGGAGACAGAAGAACAGTCTACAATAAATAAATATTTAGGTTGGTAAGTACCCTCACCACCAGTGTTAGACCCAGCCTTACTTTGATACCGATCAATCCTATGATGGAATATGTACCACAAGCATCCATTTACTTTAAGCTTATCTGGCTAGGACAGGACTTAAGTTCTGCTACATGTGCTAATATGTTTCAGGTATGGAATGTTACACTGAGTCTCACAAAGGTTGTACAGGGACAACACAGGCCTATCACATTGTATAAAACACACAGGGTATGGAAGCACTGAAGGACCCTACAGATGGCACATATAATAACAATGTGAGGCAAATATAAACAAGCGAACACACAGTTTTAGATGGCTTACTCAATGCTACGTGTAGGTCTTTCTGGGTGACCACTTCTGGGACTGTATAATTTGGCCTCTAGATAGAATATGCACAATGTGATACTTGTATACACACACACACACACACACACACACACACACACACACACACACACACACACACACACATGCACACACATTGATGGAGTGGTAAACTGAACACATTCTCATGCTAATTTCTCCACACCTATTGACTGTGCAGCTTACCTACAGCTCATTGAAGCACAGGTGGTTGAGTGGCTTTACATCATAAACTGAATGTAGTGGTGAGTTTCACTCAATGAGCTGTATTGTGTGAGGAAGCAGAGTGCTTTCTGAGGGTTTTTGGTCTTTTATCCACTGCTGCATGACAATGAAGTTGGTATACATAATTTAGGGAGTGTGGGGGTGCAGGGGGGGGGGGGTTTCCCCCTGAAAAAAAATGTTTTTTTAATTTATTATTTTTAGCTTTCAATTTTAGATAACATTGAGCTGAAAAGCTGTTTTTTGATTGCAAGTATGTAAACCGAATCTGCACTTGGCAATATTTAAAATGAGCATTGCGGTGTCGAAAAGTTACTATCTGCAAAAATATAACAATGGCTCTATTATACTGTAAAGCTATGTGACCTGTAAATTGTACAAATGATGGCAATACAGATGTCCAATAGTTGTACAAATCCATGCTAGTCTTGGTTACACTATTTTATATATATTTGTTAAAATAATATTTCTTAGAGATTTATGGTCATGTGTAGCTATTCAGCATGCAGCCCAGGAAACCATTCAGAAACCTAGCCCAGACTTTTGGTTGTCTCAGAGCACTTTCTGGTTACGTGACTTGCCTAAGACAGTATGCAAATGGAAGCTGGAGGAGTCAGACCTTGGAAGCAGCTCATAAATAGCGCATAGCCTTAATCCTCTGTGCTAACTACTAGGACGGCTGTAGCTCATTAATAGCGCATAGCCTTAATCCTCTGTGCTAATTACTAGGATGGCTGTAGCTCATTAATAGCGCATAGCCTTAATCCTCTGTGCTAATTACTAGGATGGCTATAGCTCATTAATAGCGCATAGCCTTAATCCTCTGTGCTAATTACTAGGATGGCTGCAGCTCATTAATAGCGCATAGCCTTAATCCTCTGTGCTAATTACTAGGATGGCTGTAGCTCATTAATAGCATAGCCTTAATCCTCTGTGCTAATTACTAGGATGGCTGCAGCTCATTAATAGCGCATAGCCTTAATCCTCTGTGCTAATTACTAGGATGGCTATAGCTCATTAATAGCGCATAGCCTTAATCCTCTGCTAATTACTAGGATGGCTGTAGCTCATTAATAGCGCATAGCCTTAATCCTCTGTGCTAATTACTAGGACGGCTGTAGCTCATTAATAGCGTATAGCCTTAATCCTCTGTGCTAATTACTAGGATGGCTGTAGCTCATTAATAGCGCATAGCCTTAATCCTCTGTGCTAATTACTAGGATGGCTATAGCTCATTAATAGCGCATAGCCTTAATCCTCTGTGCTAATTACTAGGATGGCTGCAGCTCATTAATAGCGCATAGCCTTAATCCTCTGTGCTAATTACTAGGATGGCTGCAGCTCATTAATAGCTCATAGCCTTAATCCTCTGTGCTAATTACTAGGATGGCTATAGCTCATTAATAGCGCATAGCCTTAATCCTCTGTGCTAATTACTAGGATGGCTGCAGCTCATTAATAGCTCATAGCCTTAATCCTCTGTGCTAACTACTAGGACGGCTGTAGCTCATTAATAGCTCATAGCCTTAATCCTCTGTGCTAACTACTAGGACGGCTGTAGCTCATTAATAGCGCATAGCCTTAATCCTCTGTGCTAATTACTAGGATGGCTGCAGCTCATTAATAGCTCATAGCCTTAATCCTCTGTGCTAATTACTAGGATGGCTGCAGCTCATTAATAGCTCATAGCCTTAATCCTCTGTGCTAATTACTAGGATGGCTGTAGCTCATTAATAGCGCATAGCCTTAATCCTCTGTGCTAATTACTAGAATGGCTGTAGCTCATTAATAGCTTATAGCCTTAATCCTCTGTGCTAATTACTAGGATGGCTGCAGCTCATTAATAGCTCATAGCCTTAATCCTCTGTGCTAATTACTAGGATGGCTGCAGCTCATTAATAGCTCATAGCCTTAATCCTCTGTGCTAATTACTAGGACGGCTGTAGCTCATTAATAGCTCATAGCCTTAATCCTCTGTGCTAACTACTAGGACGGCTGCAAATCATTAATAGCTTATAGCCTTAATCCTCTGTGTTAATTATTAGAATGGCTGTAGCTCATTAATAGCGCATAGCCTTAATCCTCTGTGCTAATTACTAGGATGGCTGTAGCTCATTAATAGCGCATAGCCTTAATCCTCTGTGCTAATTACTAGGATGGCTGCAGCTCATTAATAGCGCATAGCCTTAATCCTCTGTGCTAATTACTAGGATGGCTGTAGCTCATTAATAGCTCATAGCCTTAATCCTCTGTGCTAACTACTAGGATGGCTGCAGCTCATTAATAGCTCATAGCCTTAATCCTCTGTGCTAATTACTAAGATGGCTGCAGATCATTAATAGCGCATAGCCTTAATCCTCTGTGCTAACTACTAGGATGGCTGCAGCTCATTAATAGCTCATAGCCTTAATCCTCTGTGCTAACTACTAAGATGGCTGCAGCTCATTAATAGCGCATAGCCTTAATCCTCTGTGCTAACTACTAGGACGGCTGTAGCTCATTAATAGCTCATAGCCTTAATCCTCTGGGCTAACTACTAAGATGGCTGCAGCTCATTAATAGCGCATAGCCTTAATCCTCTGTGCTAACTACTAAGATGGCTGCAGATCATTAATAGTGCATAGCCTTAATCCTCTGTGCTAACTACTAGGATGGCTTGGAAAACACATGCAGCAGCTCAACATAACAGAGAGCCAAGCTGTTCAATGACCCAAAATTTAAAACTGAAGAGGTTTCAACCAAAATGGCAGCCAGACCAATCAGGGAAGTCCCACACATACTGTGCCACACAGAAAGTCAGGAATGACTGTCCCTTTTTTCCTTCTGTCACCAGGAGCAAAAGAGTGGCACTGATTCCAAGCTGACTCCTTACAAGCAATTTTTCATCCTTCCAGTGATCAGTAGACTCTAGAAAGACTAGGAAATAATTTTGCTCTGCTCTTTCTCTCACCATGAAGACAGAAGCACTAATCCTATGCGGATTCTAAAAAGCCATTGGCAGGCTGTCCAATGATCAATAGTCTTAACCCAGATGTTGCAGATTTTAAAAGATAGAACAATGAGTATATGCAGTGTGAGCTAAGTGGTTGGAAAGATATAAAACAAAGTATAACTCAAGCTTTAATAGTCTAAGGGAAGCCCTCCCAATTTGATTTTCTAGTACTCATTAGTATGAGCAGATGAGATGAAATTGCCTAGAGCTTGTAAAGCTAATTTTGTGGTAGGTATTTGCAACTCAATAGCCACTGCTGTATTGAAACACAGCAGTAGCAGCAGCAGTCCCAGAGCAGGGGCAGCTCCAAAAGATTAAAACCTTTTTATGTTCTGCTAACCTTAAATAAAAAATGTTTTCTCTCAATTTCTCCCACATATCATCTACACTTAATCTTCTTGCAGTCAGAGAATGGGAAACAGTTCTTTGCTAACTGACCCTAACCAACAACTTTTAAAACTCCAATAAAAACATATTTAAAGAAAACACAAGCTACAATAAAAAGAAAAGAGTAAAGACAAGAACCAATACAAGTTTGCAAACTTTAAATAAATAAGTTTAAAATAGTCATACAACAGCAACAGTCCCAGAGCAGTGGTAGTTCCAAAATGTAAGGACTATATCCATTATCCTTATTGCACATAATGGGGACATATCTAGCATGTCACCTGGATGCAGCTGGAATACATCAATAGCTATGCTGGGTAGGTCCATTGCAAAGGTGTTCTCCAGAAGGATGAGCCACTTGGTCACAGGGTCATGTTCTGTAAAGTCCACATGACATGTTTAAGATATGGTATCCGACATAGGTGTATTTGCCCCATACCAGGCATAGAGTTCTTGACTAAGGACTTCAGGTGTGTGAAACATGCACAAGATACAATCGTTCTATCCAACACTGTCAGCCTGTCCATATATAATGTGCCCTACACAATTTATGCTTCAGATGCATTGTCTGCATACCACAAAATGATGGGGAACCCTGCCTTTTGTTATTGTGTGCATTACAGATTATGCTGTTTAAAAATTGACATAAGGTCAATGACACCATCTTCTGCTTTCCACTATTCAATATTAACATCAGTGCATGGTTTGCTGATTTGTGTTTTGCAGCTTTACACTGCATTAGCATACTTCTTTGTAACTCTTTTTCATGAATCACAAATGCATTACATAATTGCACCACATAAATAAATAAAATATTTGCACATTTAATGCCAAATTGTATGGTATTTTATACTTTATGAATCGCAATGGCCGACAATACTATATTCAAGATCATCCTTTCACCTGAAAATGGCACATCACTGCAGCATGTGATGAGATTTAATTTGCTGATTGTCAATATATGACTTATTGCTAACTGTACCTCATCTGTTGCATATGTAACATTGTGCAATTGTATTATCTTGTGGTTCCTCTCTATCACTTTACATTTTGCTACTCATATATTCTTTCTATTGGTTACCTTTATTCTTGGTGTATGTTAAAAGGTTTTGTTTGATACCTTACAATTGTCTCTGGCTCAAATCTAGCTGAAAAAGATGCATCTGGACCAGTCCACCTTCACGGTCTTAAATTATAAATGAATAAATATATACATATATGCATAAATAAATGCCAAATTTTGCTTATATTCAAAAGTTAACTATTCCAGTATTCAGGCAAACTAGCTCCATAAGAATACTAACTCCTTTATACTGACATCATAAACCTTGTTCTAAATCATTAATCTGTATTTGTCTTAAATTGATTGAAGTTCTTAAATACTTTATTTATTTATTTATTTATTTATTCATATATTTACTTACTTACTTATTTTCTTACTTATTACATTTGTTAACTGGGATAGTTTGACTGAGCAAAGACAATTTTCAGTAGAGGCCCAGAGGAAAAAGTTCCACCTTCATTAGAAACAGACACACAGTCAAACACATTTTAATACAAACAAAATGTGTGAAGACAATATATTAATAGACAAAAAAATGCATAAACATAAATATTTAAATATTAGTAATCATTTAGGTTTAATACAAAATAATGTAAAAGCTATCTTAATGCATTTATACACACAAACAGAAAATAATTAAGAAGATGAAAAGTAATTATTGGTAGAATTTATCAAGGAAATTAGGGCTGAAGTGGAAAGAGGAAGATGTGATAGGTTTCAACCTATTCTTGGTTTAAGAGAAGATGTGCATGAAAAGGGAAATAGAAAAAATGAAAATTTCGAGCAATCCCTCAGCCTTGAATATAATTTGTTAAATAAAAAGATAAAAACAGTGTTTTGTAAAGAATAGGAAAAATTCAGGACTCTAACAGATTTAGAAGGACTACCGAAAGATGTACCCAGGGTAGTGTTTAAGAATACTACCAACATTAAAGGATTTTTAGAAAATAATATGGGAAACAACAAAAAAATGGAAAAGGGAGCTAGAACAAAAATGGGCACTTATAAATGTGGGAGATGTAAACAATGTGAGTACATTATCAATAAAGATAAAATATTTTTGATAAGTAGAGATAGATGGTTAAACAGTAAGGGTTATTATAATTGTGAATCCAGGGGCCTAATATACCTAGCCATATGTGTGGAATGCCCCTCATTCTACGTAGGGAAGACAGAAAGAACTTTAAAGAGACGAATATATGAACATATTTATGATGTAAAAAAGGAAAAAGAGACAAATGCTATTTTTAGGCACACCAAGGTATGTTCAAATGCAAAATTTCTGTTTTTTGTTTTAGATTACGTAGGTACAGATATTAGGGGAGGGCCCTGGGAAGACATTATAACCTATAGGGAACTATGGTGGCAAGTGGCTTTGGAAGCGAACAATACACCCGGATTAAATGAAAATATTTCAATTTTACCCTTACTTAAAATGAGATCCATAAAGATATGAAAAACAGGGTGTAGTAATAACTTTCACCAGTAGATGTCCCCCTTCTCTTATAAAATAATGTTTTTTTAAGTAAAATGTTTTTAATAGATAATTCATATATATATATTTAAAATATATTTATCAAATGAATGTGTTTTTTTAGGAAATGTTTTTATGGTTGTAGTTAGGAGTATTTAAATTAATTATATAAATTATATAATACAATTTTTTCAATTTTCTCTATTTTAAATGAGATCGAGAGCATACTTAATAATTTATTAGTTTTGGAATTTGATTAGTGCATTTCAAAATGTAGAGTGTATTTGATAGGTAGTTATGTTTTTAATTAGGTATATAAGGTGTATTTGTATTTGTTATTGATTATTCATCTGATGAAGTCCATTTGTGACGAAAACGCATATTTTGTAGAAGGCGTTCATACGTTTCTTGTTTTGTGCTTGGCATACTTGTGGTTGTATTAAACTAAAGGTGCTTGCTATCCAGTCTCCGGTACCTGTTTTCTGTGGAATTATTGGTGTGTAATATTAATATTAAAGGAGTAGTTATTGATATTAAAGGAATAAAGTTGAAACAAAAGCCAAAAATTAACAGACATGAAATATTATATTCATGGTTATATCCCAAAGCACTACAGGCTGCTTTGCAAACTTTCCAGATAAAGTTCTTTATAAAGTCCAGAAAAATGCAGAGGATATTGATAAAAGTACATTTGAGATACTGCCCAAGATATTAAACATAATCACATGAGTCAAAAAATATAGCTTCTGCTCATATTTTGTGGGGGTTGTTTGTGTCTCATTCTAGATAAGCTGCAATTTCATCTTTTCTGTCTTAACTTCAAACATGTCTTTTTTTGTATCAGGTGTTGCTTTGTGTATTATACAAACTGACCTTTGCTATTTTGTAGTTGTTTGTGTCAATTTAAACTAAATCTGTGGGTTGGACATAGTGCTATATATTTTCTGGGATATGAAGCTTGCATAGACATATTTAACAAATGGATTTTTTTTATTTAGAATTACATTGCAAAAAACAGTAGACAAATTAAATCTTTTTATCCTCCTCCTCTGCTGTTTCATAATTTCGATATCTCCCTCAATCTGTCTTTATAGCTTTCCTATCTGCCTGTTTATCCCTTTACTGATTTAACTAACTGCCTGACTTCACTCCTAAGCTCAGCTGTGACTTAATAACAGTAATTCCTACTTCTAAACATTATAGTATAGCTCCAAGGCTTGGCTCCATTCCCATTTCCTGTTACTCCTTTTATAAATGGAGTGAGAAAAGCGAAGAACCCAAAAGCCCATCAATGAGCTTTGTCAAACTGCTTCGGAGGGATAGATGCTGTAAAAATTGTTGCCAAAAACTGCAGCTCAAACCTTAGTTGTCCTTTAAATATGTTCAAAACAGCAAATCTAGCTCATAAGTCATTTGCCTTGTAAAAGCTTGACAGCCATACAAAAGGGCTCACATTTTCTATCTCCCAAGTGGATAAGTAAATTGCTTTTAAAAACTTTTTTTTTAAGAGTACCATGATCATTTAGACAATTAGACAATGTGATCATTTTTCAATAGTTAATTATAAAAGGCTAATTTTAGTTCTTTATTAATATTTATTTTTATTATTTGAGCATTGTATCTAATCATTTTATGTATGCCACCTCCCAAGTGCAAATATGCTAATGTCTAGACAAACTCCTTCTATAAGCAATGATATATGACATGGGGGAAAAGTTCATTTTACCTGTGCTATGCCCCAAAAGTTTTAAGTTTCCAGGCCATCTTCATTCTTTTAAAAATCCTTTGGATTTGCACTAGATGACATACATGCTTGTTTAAATGAGCACAGAGAGATGTACTGTAATCAGAAACATGATCAGTGAGGTGTCTAATTTCAGTAATTATTAATACTTGAAAAATCATCACATAATACTTTCTGGCAATGACTGATGCCCAGTGGTCAAGCTACAGTTTATTGAGCTGCAGACTGTAAAGCCCCACAAATCTCTCTCTGTTTTTCTGTCTGTCTTTCTTTCTCTTTTTGTCTCCAGTTTTGATATCTCAGAAGAAAATAAATTGCACTGATAGTCATACCCATTCCAAAATGCATTAGTTTATGTCTAACTGTACCAAAACTAATGTGTAAAATTCCATTTAGAAAAGACAAAAACAGCATAGTTTGTAATAATATAGTCTGATATACTATGTATCTTACAGGCCTCTGTACTAAGTTAATACAAGTCCCTAGTGAATGTTTTGGAGAAACGAGGAATCCACATAAGGGTTCTGGATCCAAAAGATAGCCATGTTTAACATATTGCTAACTGTACTCCATTGTTCAGTGACACCCCTAATCTCTATACCAACTTTTGGTTAATATTGTCATTGGCCTCATTAACATCATCACTTATTGCCATAAGTAATCATAACCACTTTAAAGTCAGTTATTAAGCTAGATTTCTCTAAAACATTTTTTGTGCAATAAGGAATTTTCCATAATGATGCACAAAAGAGATAGTCTATAAGCCCCTTTCAGAAAGCTTTGAATTTTGTACCATTAGCATATCATTCTACGTGTATGGAAATATTCTCATTCTTTTTCTACTGATTTATTTATATGGGGTGAAAAAAATTATATCAAGAAACTGGGGCATATTAAGAACAATGCCAGAAATTAAACAGCATATAGGGGACAAACCTAACTTTGCCTATAAGAACTGCTCCAATTTGAAACAGCTTCTCTGTTATAAAGACATGCTTCATATTGGTTGAAGACAAATTTCCTTGTTATAATTGTGTGTTTTGTAAAGATATGCCAAAAAGTGATGAATTCATATACCTAACAACAAAGAAAAAGTATACATTCAAATGTTTTGCCACATGTAATACTTCCAAGATTGTCTATATGGTTACGTGTGAAATGCCTTGCATTTTGTGTTGGAAAATGTACACGTAAACTGAAAGAACATATCATAGTGCACAAGTCCATCCATTTAATTGCATGGACAAGGTTTTAGGACGTGACAACTCTAGTTTTAATTTGCACTGTCTTCTTTACTTGGAAATTGCTCACCTAACTCTGCATTTTTTGGACACCTTGTAGGACATGCCAGCAAGAAACCAATACACCCCCCCCCCCATCTATAATCTATGACCTTCCTATACTATTTACGGGTAACTTTCATTTCTATATACTTGACTTTTGGGACTATCCCACTTACCTATATATTATACTAAACCTTTTGCTATTAACTATTATATTTCACAAGTAAACTTACAGAATTCTAGTGACATACCTTACTGTGCTGATTGTTTCCAGATTGCGCGGGTTTGCTATTCTGGGCCAACCCGCTCCATTCACCCTCGCTTTGCTCGGGCTCACTCCGCTCCCCTACCCAATCCCATTCCCACTGACCCCTCTTTCATTACATTTATATGTATAGAAACCACATACCTTTTTCCGATTTACCAATCATACCCTCAACAATCATCCACCCACCCACCTCCCCTGCCCTAACCATCTCTACTCAACCAATCCTTACTGCTACTAAAGCTAACATTATCCTCCCACCGTTGCCTCCCCTAGCATACTCAACCTCATCTCTCCCAAAATATCTCTGTAACCTCCTCCAGCCATGCTCTGTTACCATCCCTTTCTCTACTACTCCATTCTATCAAGCCTTCTCTTCCTAGCCTATAACTCAACAAACCTCCACAGTTATAACATCCAATACAATCACTCCCCTACTCAATCAAACAACTACTTCCCACCTTTGACCAAATCTTACAGTCAAATCAGCCCATAACTTTACTCTTTTACCTAGTCTTTTCTTTACCATCTCAATCATATAAAATCCACTTACCCTTCTATCCCCACTTTTAGATACCATCTCATAAAAAAACAAACAAACACACATACTGCTGCACTTCCTAACTTACATAAAACTACAAGCAGATATCCATCCTAACCCTGGCCCTAGCTATGACACAACTAGAACACAAATACACCTCCCCAACCCTAATCTAAACACCACAAACTACAACACCCCTACTACTAATATGCAAACCCCCCTACCAGTCGTTTCCAAATTTGACGTACTAATTACCATCTTCAATCTCAGAAGCCTAGTCAATAAAATCACAGACTTTCATGCTATCTTAACCACCTACTCTCCTGACATAGCCATTTAAACTGAAACTTTGGTTAAAATCACACATCAAGGACCCTGAAATTACTCTCCAAAATTATAACATAATAAGGCAGGATAGACTAAACAAAAGAGGTGGTGGTGTAGCTGTTATGTTCAAAGACTCTCTTAAAGTAGAAAAACTAAACAAAATCCCACCAGACATCCCGACACTGGAATTCTCATAACATGTCTATAAATTAACTCACTCAAAGCCATGATTATCATAGCCCTTTACCTGCCCCAGGAAAGAATCTTCCCAGCATTGAACATCTCCTCTCCTGGTCCTCCACTACTTTCAGTCAAGAAACTATAATCCTAGGTGATTACAATATTGACTGGCTTTCCTGCTCTTCCAACTGTCCTACTAGCTTTATCAATCTATACAACTATACCCAAATTATTAACTGTCCCACTTGTACTGACAAACACTCTCAAAAAGAGTATCTACTTGATTGGATATTAACCAACAAACCTAACCTAAGCCATCAATCAAGCTGCCTTCCAATCAGCCTTAGTGACCATGCTCCCACTTTCCTACTAAGAAAAAGAATTCAAACACAATCTATTTCTCCCTTCATATACACCCGCTGCAAGAAAAATATGTCCCCCAATACCTTCAACCTACTGCTACAGCAATGTGCTTGGTCACCTTTAAAAAGCCTCAGATTGGATCTTGCAGTTAAATTCTTTAATAACAAATTCCTTGACTTACTAAATAGTCTAGCCCCCATAAGAAATATATGTATCAAATCGAAACAGCTACCTTGGCTTTCCCATGACACTAAACATCTTATCAAACGAAGAGACAGAGCTAAAGCCCTATACCAATCCATCAAAAACAAAAATGATCTCACCTCATATCAGCAGCTAAGGAAACAAACAAACAAAGAAATGTATAAAAAATGACAAAAAATATTATTTCCAAACTTCTCAAGAAAAGTTCCTAAACAACCCTCACAAATTCTGGCAATCTATTAACTACCTCCTTAACCCTGGTAAAACCTCCACCCCCCACCCATTCCATATCCAGGACCTCTAAATCCATAGCATCCCAATTCAACTCTCACTTTATTAACTCAATCATCTCCCTTCTAAATAACCACCAAAACCTACCTCTCTCAGTCCCCCCTCTAACTCTAGCACTGCTAACTCTTTCTCCTTTAAACCTGTCCAAATCTCCTACATAAAAAAGCTCCTCAACAAACTTAAACCATGCTGCCTTGGTGCAGACCAACTCCTCAATAAATGTTTTAAATATCTCTGCTCCATCTATCGCCTATCCTATCTCTATTCTTATAAATTACTCTAGCCCCAAACAATATGTACCTCACCTCTGGAAAATCACACACATCACCCCCCTTCACAAAGCTGGCCCCTCCAGAGAAATTGCAAACATCCCATTGCCATCCTCCTACCCACAGCTAAAATCCCAGAGAAATGCATTCGCCAACAACTCCAAAATCACATCATCAGCAACAACCTACTATCCCACTCCCAGCATGGCTTTAGGCCCAAGCATAGCAAAAACACAGCCTTAATATCATTTACTGACACTATTCATCACCTCATGAACAATGGTTTTCTAGTCTCAGCAAGTTTCCTTGACATGTCAAAGGCATTTGACACTGTCTCCCACTAACTTCGCCTAAACAAACTTGCTACTTACCATCTCAATTCATCAACACTTACATGGTTTCAAAGCTACCTACCTGACCATAAACAGGCTGCTAAATGGGAAAAAAATCTCTCCTCTCTGCTACCAGTGTCCACTGGTGTACTCCAAGGGTCAATACTCGGGCCCCTCCTTTTTATTCTATTTTACTAATAGTATAAACTCAACAACCCAACTCACTACAATCATACAATATGCAGACGATACATCCCTTATCTGCTCTTCCCCCACTCTACAAGGACTTCAAGATAAGACTCAAAATAATTTCAAGAAATAGAAACCTACCTATCCAACAACCAGCTCATTCTAAACCCTAATAAGACTGAACTAATAGTTTTCACCAAGAAACCATCCAGTACCCACTCTCCATCTCACTTTATTCATTCCACCAATGGAACCAAAACGGAACCCACAAACCATACCAAACTCCTAGGTGTAACTATAGGTGACTGGCTGAAATTTGATATTCATATTTCCCTGGCAATCAAAAAAGTTCATGCCAAACTTGGATCTCTCTATGGTGCAAGAGCTTTCCTGACAAACTAAGCCAGACTAGCCACTGCTAGATTTCAACTTCTGTCTACCCTAGTCTACTTCTTACACATATTTACAAACCTGTGCAAAACCAACCTAAACAACCTATCATCCTGCTATAATAAAATTGCAAAATTTGCCAGCAATCATCCCCATAAATCTCATCACTGTTCTGCTCTCCAACAACTGAATTAGCTTGAACTTCCCTACCTATTAACATTAAATACATACCAAATCATTCACAACCCATCAGTGCTTTGCACTTTTCTCCCTTGTTCAACCTCATGTCAATACAAGGTCCCTTAGATCTTCAGATAGACTGATGCTAAAAATAACCCAGTCACACAACTACCATGGCGACTCCGTCTACTCTAATAAAATAACCAAGGCCTGGAATGCTCTCCCCCAGCACATTCAAAACACTGCCAACTACTCTTACTTTAAAGCAAAAACTAGAGAACATTTCAAATCCAGCTGAATCTGCTCCTGCTGTTCTCCCAGATAATCCATCCTCCCTCCCAGTACTTTCTCTATCCCCCTCTCAAAAGAACTTGAACACTGGCTCTAGCCCATTTAGAATTCTTTGTAAACAATGTATACTTTAAATGTGCTATGACTAATGTCACTATGTCATGTTTCTCTGTCAATCAGTTTCATTTATTTGATGTTCCTTATCTACAATGTTGTATGCAAGTACATTCTGTGACTAATTTTATCTCTGGTCTTCTTGAATATACATGTATAATTTTGTATTATACGTATTATTATATGTGTGTAATTTTATTTTATGTATTTTGCACTATTATTTGGACATTACT
The DNA here is from genome assembly GCF_019279795.1 of Protopterus annectens. Lineage (NCBI taxonomy): Eukaryota > Metazoa > Chordata > Ceratodontiformes > Protopteridae > Protopterus > Protopterus annectens. The sequence goes on from NC_056741.1 coordinate 706,212,651, forward strand.
ATTGTGTCTGGAGCTTTTCTCCCATGGTCTCCGCTGAAAACGGGCTCCATGGCCCAGTCAAACACTACCAAATGTAAATAATAAATAAGTCTGAAATACATAGGGATGTCAACATGAATAATACACTTGCTAAACATATGGGAGAGAAAGGAATTGATCATGGTTTCACTTCAGGGTGATTAATATTATGCAAAAAAATAGAAGGGGTAGTGATTTAAATAATAAAATGGAAATCTGTGAGTATGAATAGATCATACGACTACAAGCAGATTCTGCACCAGGCATAAATATAGCTGTCAGCCTTAAAGCAATTTTAAAGAGAAAACAATTGTCTCTAAATTGATAATGTGTTTTAAATCTGTAGTTAGGTTTGATATTTTTATTTAACATTTGTTGAAGCCGGGAATTAAACCAGAGAACCTCTTGCTGTGAGGTGACAAAACTGACCACTAGACCACTGTGCTGCTTTGTTTTAGGTTATGTGAAATGCTTTTATGGTACTTTTAGATGCTGATTATTTTTATCATATTTAAATAATTGATTCTATTTTTTTGATTGGGGCTGTGTCAAACGGTTTTAGCTTGAATCTGTTTTAATGGAAATGTGATTACACTATCTGTTACTTACACACTGAAGAAGGGCATTCACCTGAAAGCTTTGTGGGTTTACTGCTTTTTGAATAAACTACTATAGATCTGCTCAGTGTTTCCAGTGGCTGGAGTTTTTTGTTCCACATTAACTAATTTGCCACCCCTAAATAGGGTATTACACACAGACAAACACAGACATACACACACCTACACACACACGCACACACGCACACACGCACACACACGCACACACGCACACACGCACACACGCACACAGACACACACACACACGCACACACGCACACACGCACACACGCACACAGACACACACGCACACACGCACACACGCACGCACACACGCACACACGCACACAGACACACACACACACACACACACACACACACACACACACACACACACACACCTTACCGAAGGAATGTTCCATGTCAGTTCACGGACAGGAGAAGCAGAAGCATGTACATCTCATGTATTGTGAGTGAGTTTAAATTCCGCGCATGAAGTGAATAAGACTGCAGGAATTAATGAATGTGCGTCCGACGCATACAGGAAGAAGCATGTTTAAAGGTGCATGTGTCAATGTACCCAGAAGGAAGCACACAAAGTGCTTTCTTAAAGAACGCCCTTAAAGAGACATGTTGTGGTAGCCCCCCCAGCCAGCAGGCCGTAGTCGACTGCCTAAGGTCGCCTAGTGGGGGATCTGGCTTTGCATTTAACTGATGATGTTCTTTGCCTATGCTGGAAATACAGTAAAAGATAAGGACAATGAAGGCAATGCTTAGTTCCTGGATTGCTTTTAAAATATTCTAGTTGTTTCTTCTTTTATTTTCAGAATTACAGCAACACATACTCACAGATGTTAGGGTTGCAGTACCTGCTGATTGAGGAGAGCCAGGTAACTAAGATTTTGTTGTATTTGGCCAACTATAAAACAATACACTAAAGCTGACAGCTTTCCTTGTAGGTTGTGTAAAATCTAAATTTTAGAATGGTTTCCATGCTAGAATCAGATTTAAAATATTGGCAACTGTGACACTCTGTTATCTATGGATTTTAAGCAAGTCAGAAAAAATGAAGCCTTACTTTCTCCTCATCTGTAAGGGAGAAGGATAAATGATGTGCAAGGGACGTAAAATAAACTGAATCAGATGCTGTGTCACAAGCCATATAATAAAGTTATGTATTCTGTAGGAGTGAAATGAGAAGGACAGGGACACAGTAAGAACTATAAATGTCTATGAACACAAGTAAGGTGAAGCACCGCTAGTTGTTTTTCAGAGTAGTTATACAAGAAAGCATGCAAAGGAACAATGAAAACAGTATGGATGGAAATATTGTTTTATTGAATGAGTGGCATTTGGAACATTTTTACAGCAGAGATCATGAGAGTTAAAAATAGTGTTGCACTTCTAATGCACTGAAATATTGATGGAACAATGAATGCTGTAGGTTATGTAGGCTGTAACATAGCACTACAGATAAATAACAGTAGAAAACGTAAACAAACTAAAGGTACTGAACTGTGATTTACTACATTGATAAAATCATTTAATTTATCCCTTCATTTGCAATATGCCAAGCTGTGAATAGACATATCTGACTACAGCCTTGGCATAGTCAGTTTCCCAATTTTCTTGGTAACTTGCTTTATACTGAAGTAGTCACAAAAAAGTCATGAAGAAGTTTGTTTTTAAAACTGTTTTTTCCAGTTTTATATTTATATATATATATACATATATATATATATATATATATATATATATATATATATATATATATATATATATTCCTGAATTCATAATGAAATTTTGCTTAACAAGAATACAGCACACTGCATCAGTTTTGGGTATTTTTTCTGCTTTCCAGATATTTGCAGTTGATAACTCAGTCATGTAAGTCATTCTAAATGTAGTATTTATTTCTGACTAGCTAACAAAATACTAGGAGAACTGGCAAAGAATATACTATAAACTTCTTTACTGGCAAAGCAGCAACAATGCTTCGTAAATTAGATTTTTATAAAGGATAGAGAGTCTATGTAACAAAGTCACTTTTATAAAACGTGTCAGCATTGCTGCTTGCAGTGCTTGGGTATCTGGCTTGCTTCCATGCTGCAGTGTAATCTGTATGGTAGCTCCATATCCTATTTGTGACTGCATTTATTTTTTTCTTTTTTGCTTTGGTTTCTGATTTCTTTCCATATCTGAAGGACATATGGATAGGTGAATTAGAGCGTCACTACACTACTTGTAGATGCGTCTGTGTGTGTGTGTGTGTGTGTGTGTGTGTGTGTGTGTGTGTGTGTGTGTGTGTGTGTGTGTGTGTGTGTGTGTGTCTGTGGGGGGGGGTGAAATAGACTGACATCTCATTCATGACTGTTTCTGTGTTGTATAATTGCTTAGTGCTGGGATAAGCTCCAATTCCTCAGTAACCCTGAGCGAGTTAGATTATCAAACAAAATAATGTATAATTGAATGAACTGTGGAAAGCAAAGCCTTGCAGTGTTGTAGTCATCAAAAGCAACCAAGGGTCCTGCCTGCAGTGTGAAAGCATGGACCATGAACGGTGATGTGGCTGAAATTCTGTGTACTCTAAAGTATTCTACAGGATGCAGCAGTCATAAATGTTAAGTTAGAAAAGCATGATTGTAGAAAAGATTTCAAATTTAGTGAGAAAAGCACACTTGTTCCATCCTGACAAACATGATTATAATTTGATAGTAGTCCATTTGAGGGTTAATGACCTTAGGCAGTCTACTCAGAGGGGCATGGAAAAGAATATGAAGCAGGAAACACGTAGATCTCAAGTGACACTTTGCCATCACCCAGAATGATGCTGAGATTCAAAGACAAGATAAATGGCTTTAATAATCGGCTACAATGCTGATAACATTCTCAGAGCATGCAGTATGAGTTCGTTTGGAATGAGGTGGCTGGCAAACCTTCCTGCTTTGCGAAGGATGATCTGCATTTCTCTTACTAAGGCTTTGTTCATTCTGGCTAAAGCTTTGCTGCCCCATAGTTTCTTTTTTAGGCAATCTCCACCTGATGGACATTCCAACCTAGCAAAGTTTAATTTGGAACACAGTAATGTGGCTCTACTCAATGCCAGGAGTGATAACAAAAGAAATGCCCAAACTTGAGGATTCCCTGCATCTTGAACACATTCATTTATGTATTGTTTCAAAAGCATGGTTTTAGAGCAATTAACTCACTTCCTCTATTTTTGCATATAATGTCTATCATATCTTTAGACCTACTGGCAATTCTGGGAAGGTATCAGTATTTGTCAAGGATATCAACCCCCCTTGACACATTCCTCAGGATGCCATGTTCGGACTCTTAGAGGTGCAAATCACAATAAACAGTACTAATTACCTCTTCAAAACTAGGTATAAAACACTGTCTGTGTCCCTTTCTTTGTTTGGATGGTACCTATTTTAATACATTAGCTAAAATCCCCATATCTTTCCAGTGGGGGACTTCAAATATCCATCAATAAACTGGCTGACCTACAAAGACAGTAATCATCATGCCCAGTGCTTCTTTGATATTATAAATGCTAATTCTCTTTTACAAATAGTTACCCATGTAGTTCTCAGAAATATGGTCAACTCTTACACATCTCCATATGCATCATCCTGCCTTGTTAAAACACACCATAAATTAGTGTCCTTTTAGTTTAAAGCAGGTGGTACTTCCCCTATAAATACCTTTGTGTTTAGAGACTCATCAAAAGCAAATTGTCTTAATTTACTTGATGACCTAAATAAAATCCTCTGAACTCCTCCTCTGATCCCATTGCTTTAGCTGTTACCTATGCCTGACTTCTACCTGCTAGTTAAATAGTTCTATTGATAAGACAGTCCCTCTACACAGTAAATATAAAGAGAAATTTCAAAGCAAATGCATATGGCGGAATGTATAAATAAATTATATAACAACACCTTTAGATCACACTTAAGTAAACTTGCAAAGAGCTTAAGGGAACCATAAGAAAACTCAAAGCTGGATATGAAATTAAAATAGCCACTAAAACCAAAAAACAACTGCAAATCTCTCTTCAGCTATGTCAGGGAGTGGAAAACTATCACCTGCCAATGTTCTGATCTAGTCCACAATAATATTGCATGCTCTGACCCAAGGGAAATAACTAATATGTTACAGAGCAATTTTAGTTCAAATCTGACTTTGCCCACAGTTTTAGATAGTCAACAGATTCTTCACTCCCAGCCACCCCCTTTAATTGTCATGAAATAAGTTCTCTCAGCCATCCCAAAAACTGAAAGTGCCTGATTATCAGAATCCTGGCATGGGAACTAGGAAGTAATGCCCATGGATAAAGATTCTCTGATGGCTGTAAAAGGTTACAAAAAAATAGTTAGATGGTAACAAGTGAAGTTGTATCAACCCAACAAAACAAATTTTCTGAGAATAGTGGAGGAAAACCTCAAGCAATGGATCAAGTCTGTATGAAGAGACTGCATAAACTGTCATGCCTAATCTAATTAACAAATCTGCTGTACTTAACTAGCATGATATGAGTAAGAGGAGGAAGTGAACTTGACATATCCATCTCCAATAACCCTAACTCTGATCCTAGAAATGCACTCTTGTTCTCTGGAAGTACTCCCTCTATTTTCAGTGTTGATAAATTGAAATCATAACTAGCTATGAAGAAAACCTGGTGTTGTTTCAGCAGTAGCTTTGTTGACTGCTCCTGGGTCCACTATCAGACATGCTGCCCAAGGGTACAACCTTCCTGCTATATTATATGTTTACTATTATAAAGGAAGGCTATAATAGGTGTGGTAGCAGGTTTAGGTATGCCAACTGCCTACTTGGAACACAATAGTAGCTCAATTCTGCAGTCTTGTTGCATATCTCAGGTGTAAGTTGACCTTTCATTGAATTTTTGGTGCACTATTCCAACACAGTATTGAGTGGACTGAACTTATGTTACCCATTTATATATACCTATCATTTTTTGTTAATAGTAAACAAATAAAAAATATTTTTCCATAACTTGAAAATCAAATGTCAGTAGCTTTAAAACATATGATGATAGCAGGAATTTTCTGGAAAAAAAAGTTCAGTACAATGTAATCTAAAAATTATTTGTGTTTGTATACATATTCCCTCTAGTCTAGTAAATGGGCAAACAGCAGTGAAGAAAAAAGTACATTAAATTTAAAAGAAAAAAGGTAAAATAGTAAACTGTTCAACTGTAATGTATTTCAGTTTGCAACAATTTACAATATGAGGGCAGTTGCATTTAGATATACATTTTAGATTTTTTAATTAATAAAGAAAGCAAAAGACCTTCCTTTACAAAATGTTCCCTATAAATATAATTAACCTGTTTGTTCAATAACAGACTACATCCATTATCTGACTTCTACACAGGACCATTTATACCATCTGCAAATGGAATTTTATCTTTCTCTAGTAACATGCATCATGAAAAATGTATTTTTGGTTTTCTCTGGTGCTTCTTTAAATGCACATTTTGATATATCTACATATCTATCTATCTATCTATCTATCTATCTATCTATCTATCTATCTATCTATCCATAACATCTCATATATAGAAATGTGGTATGTACCTTTAAAAGTGTGTAAAGGGTACCTTTGTTAGGAAAGCTGTCACACAGGCAGCTAATTGTATTAGTTAGTTAATGAGAACTTAATTGCCATTCATATGATATATAACAAGAAGTAGCGAGGAATCAGCAAACCAGAACATGAGTTCCTCAGTTGGAGGTTCAGTGGAGTTGAGGAGCTCAGTCGGGGCTTCTTATGGATATGGACTAGAACTAAATTGTGCTAAAGATTTATTTAGTTTGTTGATCACAGTTGAGGAGATATTCTGCAGCTTGGACCTGTTTCCAAATAGCCTACTTTGCAAAAGGAGCTTATAAGACTAATCATTATGGTTAAGATAACATAGGTACTGTTTTGTTTACTGTTGAAAGTCATATGAGCTATAATTTCTGCTGCTTTTCTGAAGATTTACACAATAAAATTGTGTTTTTTGTAATATAAAAGTCTGCCTTCTGTGAATTTCAGACTTATATATAACATTTTATTGCCACCTAGAAACAGTGACGGTTATGTGGAACTATGAGGTGTATTAGCATTGCATATATATGCACTGAGTGGGGGAAATTATGTTGCAGAAGCTGGAAGGGCAGGAGCATTGAATTAGGAATTTTTGGAATTCAGGAGACAGAAGCAGTCAGTAGCTTGAAAAAGCTCAGGAAAGAAGCAGTCTAGGATCTGAAAAAGAGACTTGGGACTGGGATAAGTTGAGGGTCTTGATATGTCTTCTGAGAGTTACTTTGTTCCAGAGGAGAAAGAGCTAAGACTATCCTTGGATATGGAATGGAAAAGAAACAATAGCAATCTAAGGAAGTGTGACTCACAATTATACAACCTACTTTGCACAGAAGACTGGAGTCTAAGGCAAGTGGCCAAAGAAAAAAAATACTGTTTACATTCTTTGTTGTAGAGACATCAGTGAGACAATCTATTTTAGCCAGCAAAGGACTGTTTAATGTATATTATCAGAATTAAAAACAGGTAAAGAAAGAGGTTATACTTATAAATGTTGTGTACTACAAACTGAAACAGATTATGTTTTATATTCAGAAGACATGAAGTATACAACCGGCGGATGCAGAGAAGCAAATCGTAGGGCAGTACGGGCAATAATACAGGAAAATGAATATAATAAAAGACAGAAAGGATATAAAAAGATTAACAGAGAGAAATATAGTGGTTGTGAAGATAAAAAATGAATTAATGAAAGGAGTAGATAAAAAGATTGAAAGGAAATAATTATCAGATATTAATAAAGGAAGAAAAAGAAGAGTCAGCAGCAGGTCCAGATGGGTTAGGGCATTACTTTTATAATGAAATATCAGATTCAGAGAAAGAAGTGTTTCTGGAGCATTTGAATGAATGTACTGGGGTAGGAAACATAGAAAAAGGGATTTGTAGGGAAGCGATACAATTCACACAGGAAAAAAAGGAGAGCGAGAAAAGAAATGAAAGAAAATGGAGGTCAAAACATTGGGAAATAATGATTAGAAAACATTTATGAAAACCATTTAGAAAAGACTCATGAATATTGTCAATGAGAGATTAAATGAAGGATTGTATGGAACAAAAGAAAAAATGTAAATGGAATGTTGATAACAATAGAAGAGGCTGCAGAGTATATAATAAAGCAAATGGTGAAGGCAGAGTAATAGTCTGTGACATGGCTAAAGCATTTGATCATAGACAAATATTGACTTCCTTTTGAATGAATGGGGTATAGGAAGAAAATAAGACAGATTAAAAGCAATATATGAAAACCTATATGTTTTGGTGATGGTGAATGAATGGATAGGGAAAGATAAACTAAAAAATGGGTAAAGCAAAGACAGAAAATATGGGAAGATCATTTGGCAATGAAACATTTTAATGTAATTTGACAAATAGGTGGGTGTGTATAAACAAAAATATAAGAAAGTTTATTTAAAAATGTAAAGTGAATGAAAGTGTAATAAGCAAAAGGAAGCACTTGAGAGGGTACTGGAAGTAGGAAATGCTGAAGAAGGTTTATTAAAATCATTCATATACCTGTTTAAACAATTAAAATGTTTTCTTGCTTAATTTTAGATACTTTTTAATTGTGTTATGTTAATGTTGTATACCTTTGTAAAATTTGTTTTTGTTTACTTTTTCCTTTTATATATCATTTCCCTGTAATCTCGTGGGATGATTCTGAAACTCGTTATAGTGGTCAGTGTCATAACCTGATTAACAAACATACATAAACAAAAATAAATGCATACAAAAACAAGCAAATAAAAAAATGTGTGGCTATTTCTGGGTTGCATAAGACAGCTTTTCTTAAGTCTCTGCTGCCAGGAAGAATCGATAGAGTGAGTTGTCTCCTTGATCACGTCTAGTAAATTAATGAGAAGTGTTTTTCATGTGTCCCTTTTTTAAAGCTGAATATCTAAAAGAAACAACCTTAACCAAGTAAGCAACACTTGTTATGTAAGGGTTAGGCTTATAGGGTGGCCTGGGAAAGTATAAACAGGAGATAGTATATTAGACTCAGTTAAATGAGTAGACACATCATGAAACAAATACAAAGCAAAGTGTCAGCATTTGACAAGTGTAAAAGATTCATAGTTTGCCTCTTCACCTAAATGAGGCAGCTAGTGAAATTTGGCATAGCTTTACCATAAATTATATAAAAGTGAAGAGGTGGGTAGAAGGGAGTACCATGAATTAAGTGCTTGACCTCCAGGGAGCTGAAAGTGTTTCCCAAGAAAGGCAGTATGTTAAATATCTTACTAATCACATTTTTCTGGTTCTTTTCTTCCCTGTCTGTTGTCCATCAGCACCCTCCAGGTCTATTGACCTATTTGTTCCTCATTGCTAGGTGAGAGTTAACCTGCATATGTTGTCATCTAGGCAGCCATTAAAACTGGTATACATTTTTTCTGTTTTTTTTCTTTTGTCCTATCCATCATGCGCTAGGCTAAGCACTATAGAGTGATGTGCAATGGGCCATCTGCAAAGAATGGTCCCTCACTTCCACAAGAGATGTTCCAGCCAAGTGGCCTTGCCCCTCCTTTTACAGCATGTACACTGATATCTCCAGATTCCACTAGTGAGATCACAGTGCTAGTATTCCTCTGAGTACATGCAAACCCTTCCATCACCCGCAGCAGATTTGAAACAATCATGTTCCTTTATTCCTGTCCTCCCTGTCTGACTCCTAAGTGCAGGGCTGCTAAATGAAGCCCATTCACTTGGGTCACAATCAGGGCTCCTTCCTTCTACTCTATGGAGCGAGGCTTATTCACACCCTCATTTAAAACTATTGCCCTAGTTTCCCTGTCATGGAGCTAAATTTGTCAGCCATGATCTTCCTGTTATGAATCCAATGAAGCCATGTTGCTTTCAGGCCAGTGTCACACTTGTTTTCTGATGTTCTATAAATGTGTACGTCTACAGGGATTCCATTGTATTATGAACTAATGAAGTCAAATTGACATTTTACTTATTTAAAGCTTCTTTATTGCTCACATTGTTTGGAAGAGAAATCAGATATGGCCATTTATATTCTTCATCAACCTTACCCAACATTACTCCACTCTCATTGTTTATTTTAATAATAGCAAAACCAGTTTCACTTATCTAAAAAATCTAGGGATCCTTTTGACATCTTGAGGCTTATGCCACAGATGCTATCCTTCAAAGTCTTGGCATCACACACACAGCTTGGCAGGCTTAGGCATGGAGGCTGACAGTGATTGGGGATTCATTCATCTACATGTACGATGTTTTAAGTTGGTAGACTTCAGCTGTGAATCACACATATTTGGAAACTAGCTGATCATTTACTACTTTTATTCAGACTGTTTTATGAATGTCATACATTACATACTGTATAATGTAAGGAAGGTCTTTTCTTAGTTTGATTCATTTTGGATTGCAAAGAAGCAGAAGCACATTATTTGGGCTTGCCATGCATTCATATTCATTTATATCACTTAGTGAACATTATCAGTGTTTAAAATATTGTTAATTCCAGAAGGACTGAAGCCGACATGGTGACATGCAACATGGTAACCATTTGAAATGTCAGGACCTACTACGGCGAGTCCCTCCCAAATTGTGGAGACTGAATGGCCGAAAGATTGGACTTACATATACTAAGTCCAAAATGCCATTTCTCAGAATATTCCCTTTTCTGTGAGGTATGGCTTGCAAAAATGTTATAAGGAGAAGAGTGATTTTTGAGAGTCACTCTTCTCCAAGTTTTCAGTCTTTTTGGCACTCAGCATTTCAAGTGCCGACACTTCAATAGGGAGCCACAGAAAATATGTCTTGTGATATACAAGTCCCAGTGGAGCCACATACCTCCGCTATGAAAACAAACATTATGCTGTAGGGAGCCACAGAAAATATGTCTCATGATATACAAGTCCCAGTGGAGCCACATATTCCCACTATGAAAACAAACATTATGCTGTAGGGAGCCACAGAAAATATGTCTCGTGATATGCAAGTCCCAGTGGAGCCGCATACCCCCGCTATGAAAACAAACATTATGCTGTAGGGAGCTACAGAAAATATGTCTTGTGATATACAAGTCTCAGTGGAGCCACATACCCCCGCTATGAAAACAAACATTATGCTGTAGGGAGCCACAGAAAATATGTCTCGTGATATACAAGTCCCAGTGGAGCCACATACCCCCGCTATGAAAACAAACATTATGCTGTAGGGAGCCACAGAAAATATGTCTCATGATATACAAGTCCCAGGGAGCCACATACCCCCGCTATGAAAACAAACATTATGCTGTAGGGAGCCACAGAAAATATGTCTCGTGATATACAAGTCCCAGGGAGCCACATACCCCCGCTATGAAAACAAACATTATGCTGTAGGGAGCCACAGAAAATATGTCTCGTGATATACAAGTTCCAGTGGAGCCACATACCCCCGCTATGAAAACAAACATTATGCTGTAGGGAGCCACAGAAAATATGTCTCGTGATATACAAGTCCCAGGGAGCCACATACCCCCGCTATGAAAACAAACATTATGCTGTAGGGAGCCACAGAAAATATGTCTTATGATATACAAGTTCCAGTGGAGCCACATACCCCCGCTATGAAAACAAACATTATGCTGCTCTAATTGCATCTCAGTCATGGCCAGTCAAACTCCCATGTGCATGATTTCACTACGCTGAGCCTTCACCTGTTTTCCTTCAATCTCCTAGTCTTCTAGTAATAATGTGTTTTAAAAAAAAAAGAAAAAATGGAATTTTGCTTTGTCCTTTGTTTAAAAAAACAGCTGCCAAGGCTATGGACTTCACACTGCTACATCACAAAGAGCCCTTTGTTTTGAGGGTACTGAATGCCTCAAGTATACATGCCAGTGTACAGACATTAAAAGTCATGAAACTGGCCTTCCAAAATCATAGCAACTGCCTCAAAAATAAGAGCACTTTCAATGTTATATAATAATATGTTTAATTTTAGGTTGTTGACACAGTAATTGGTTCATTTGTAATTTATGATTACAAATTCATTCAGAGAGACTTAATGGCTTTAGGAATCTTAAATAAATCTGTTTAGGGCACTGGGTTATTAGCAAACTCTAGCAAGAATAAACTAAATGGAAATACTAGCCATGTGTGAGGACAGCAGTGTAGGAGGCAAGTCCTGCCTCAGATGAGTGGAGCGTAGCTGCACCGTTCATGTTATTTACAGACATAAAACCATTCTTTAGGCATGGAAGGCTGTAAATACCGTGGCAATAGGAACATTCTGTAAAGATTGTGTAATAAGTACATAAAACTGAAAAAAATCACTCTGTCATGTTCTAGGTAAGACTGGTGTTAAATAAGTCTGTATGTGAATAATATACCATGTGCAGACACTCTCTCTTGCCACTTGTTGATATATACATTTTTCGAAACAATGCCTTTATAATCATTCCATAAGACTAATTACCTGTGGTACAGTAGGTCAGTTAAACAAAGATACACTGTGTTTGTCAGTAATTTCCCCTGATTGTATAATTATATATTGATGTTTGTCTCAGTGCTTCTCCATTTCCTCTAAATCACTATACTACAATATGATGGTGTGGGTGGATGGATGTAAACACCGACTTAGCAAAATGCTGCTGCTCCCTGGAATTTGTAGCATGTGGCTTTTTCTACAAACAACCTATGCATTAAAGACTTGGGCAACTAATTGGTTTTCTGCTGATTTACACAGAGCAGGATTCTAAGAATATGTCTGAAAAAAATAATAGCCTCCAAACTGATATTAATAGCCTTTTCATAAACTGTGAAGAACATTGTAAACAACTGCCTTTATGGAGAAGCATGTCCCACTTTCTAATATTAGATAGTCAATCTTTTCAGCAGAAATGCAAAGACTTAGAAAGGGGTATTTTAAAAATGAAGGTGACCCTTTTCAGCATGAATTCCCATCATTCATCATCAATTTTACGGTATGCTAGAATATCCCTTTATAAGGCTACAGATGACAGTTTTTCAGAGGTTCCATGGGACAGTCAGTTATTTGCTTTATTATGGTAAGATTCATTAAGTAGATAAAAATGACACAGTAAAACTTTTGCACATTGTATTCTTCCTGGTGCACCTTATCAATGTGCACAAAGTGGTTCATGGCACTATCAAATGGCAAAATAAAACTTGTAATTTATGTAATTAGAAAATTAACACGTTTAAGGCTTGCAATGAGCAATACTAACTGAGTTAGTGGGTTATACCATGTAATATCTCTTTCAGTTTACATAAAGTACAAGTTTTATAACGGTAACATTAAATACTTCACAGACATAATAAATAATGATATTTAGATGAATGTTGTGATGTGTCTTGCAGCTTTGTTTATTAATCAGGCAGAACCCACTAGGGACAAGTATTTATTTTTAGGGGTGATATAAAAGCAATGGTATGGTTAATTGTTTTGCCCAGACTCATGCAGTATGCTTATAGGGAATGAAGGAATAAAACTCAAATCCCCAGAATAAAGCTTATCAGCACTTCATTGCATTTGCCATCCATACTGTATTGCAAGACAGCACTATTTGGTGAATTTTACCTTTTAATCTATGCAACCATTTAGTTAACATTTACTATATGCATCACACGAGAAACATAAACATTTATAGCATAAGTCAGACCAGTAGCTTGGTATAATGCTATATTAAATATGTCAGTTTCAAACAGGTCAACAGTATCTGAGGAGCTGCGTGAGACTTATTACTGTGTCATCATGTGACCCCAAATAAGATGAACTTCGTTAACAAAAGTGCATGATATTTTTAAATAAAACTTTGAAGCTTTAACTCTGTGCTTCTTTGTCTCTTCCCTTTTCCTTGTGCCACTTAAATGCACTCTGCTCTATACAAAGCTACCCTGCAAAGAACAAAACAAGAGACATCCTTTTACCTACATATTTCCTCGAAATAAATTTTTACAGAGTACTGTATGCTAGTATGCTCATTGCACTCCTGGCTGACAAACACACACACACACACACACACACACACACACACACACACACACACACACACACACACACACACACGCACACCCACCACTGGTTTATGATAAGTCCTTTAAATATGTTATTGGGCAGAAAAGTGTTACTTACTGCAGTTAGCCTGCCTACCATACAGTGTTAGTTCCCTAGTTTAGTTTGTTGCTTGAGTGCCTACTGAAGCTCAAGGGCAAGACAGGGCATGAGATGGGTGCCACAAGGGTTGATACTGGGACCAAAACTGTTTTGGACATGTAGATATATATATATATATATATATATATATATATATATATATGTATATATATGTATATGTATATATATATATATATATATATATATATATATATATATATATATATATATCGAAAAGGCATTTTTCCGAAATCCCACTTCGCAAACACTTATTAAATTGAAATACTGCACTTATAACTGTCACAGCACAAGATGTATAAATATACATTCCTTGTGAACCTACTCATATACCATACCAGTTTTACAGCATGGCGGATATGATGTATCACACACCCGTCAGTATTGGAAATGTTTACAAAAGTCATAAATCCCAAAGAGGAAATGAAATGCTGGTCACAGCACTCGGAGCTTCTGAATTGAGATCACAGTACATTAAGGACCAGGAAATGGAGTTGGTATATATAATTTACAGGGGATGTAGAGGGAGCAGCCCCCCCCCCTGCAAAAATGTCAGAAAATGTATATTTATTTGTTTTGCTGGTGTTTTGTTGATGTAAAGTTCAGCAAAGTAAAGGTATAGCGTTGTCCAGTTTCGAAGTACTCATCTTGTCAGTTTAAAGCTCAGTAAAGTGTATATTCAATAATGCAAAGTAGACCCATATATATTACTCTGATTACTCTATTTGCAAATTATAAAAATACATCAGTGATGCCCATGTGGATAGGCAGGTAGCATTTAACACTCCTCAAATCTAAATGCAACAGGCTGCTCTACACATTCAATACCCAGTCAGAGCACATGGACTGGGAAGAGTAGTTATGGAAGTGAGAGAACAGCAAAAAGGACCTAGACATCATTGCAACAGTCTGCAAGGCTCAGGCCAAGCTGCATTAAACAGTAATGGCTGAAGCAAACATGATTTCTGAGAAGGCAGCAAACAATGATAGATTATTTGGATAAAATGTTATACTGCCACTTTGCAGGGCACAGCATGCAATTTTGGAGGTCCTATTGGGAAACAGAAGTTGTACTAATGAAATGTTTACCAAAGTGATACAAAGAAGGACTGGAAAGGCCTATGGGGAATGCCTAGATGTGCTAAACATATATGCCCTAGAGAGAAGGAGTATGAGAGACAGGATTTTTATCCATAGGCTAAACAGGGGAAAGCAAGGTGGGTGATTAGAGACAAGGACAGAGAAACTAGAATGAGACATACCTGACAATTAGAAAGGAGGAAACTTAAGTAAAATCTGAGGAAGTACTACTCAGAGGGAGTGATGGGCCCTTAGAAAAGACTATCAGGACATGTGGTAGAGCAAAAAGGGACTGCTGAAATGAAAGTAGAATGGGACAAATGGATGGCAGAAGGGAGGAGCAGCTGTGTAGGCAAACCATTGCCATAGTTTGTGTGTGGCAATGAATGTTTTTTGGAGAAACATCTTTCTGTATGGCACAAAATATACAATAGATAAACTGCATTGTCTACATTTGAAAATACTTTGCCATAATAGACAGTGAATTACTGCACCAAAGAGATTTGACCTAATACTATCATTTGTATTATATGGATCAGAGAATTGTAACTTTTTACTGAATAATGCACAAGAGAAAATATACAATTTGTCACTAAAACAACAAAGCGCAACAGCTATGGCCAGGCTTATTAGAAGTACATACATGTAGAAATGTGCTGCACTGAGAAATATCCTTCCAAGATACACGTGGAAAGCCACTGTGCTTTTCCCTCCCTACATCAAGGTTTACAATAGTTTCCTTAGTACTCCAGTTGAACTGACCTCTGAGTTTGTTTGTGTCTTTCGTCTCACCTCTGAGTAAAATCAATTCACAGTGAAGTGGTCCATTGAACTCTCCTGATGCAGACATGCAGTCCCCCCAGAGACAATATGGAACACATTCTACCAACAGCTGACTTCTGCCTCTGTCCACAACAAGCTAGGGTCATGTCCATTCCTACAAAGTAAAGCTTGGAAAAGCTTAAGAGAAGCGCAAAATTTTATATTATGAGACAGGAACTGGAGTCATGGGATAAACTAACCTAAATAACAAGAGATATTTCATGGGAAAACAATTCATATGGGGAATATAAGACTTTAAAAACTCTCTTAGATGTAGTGTGATGGTCAGTTAGAGTCATTCTTAGCACCAAACTATCAGACATTTGTAGCAACCAGTAGGATAATATGATTATAGTCATTGGGATGGTGGAACCAACACTGCAGCAATTACACTAGGCATGTTCTACAAAGTAAATTACGCACTGCATGATTCATCGATCTATAGGCAGTTGAGCTGGAAATGCTAGAACAACAAAGTTACAGTCTGGGCATCATGGTGGAGTTAATTTAGTAAAGCAATGTTACAAACACAGAATTAAGCTGTGGGGCCAGGCATCTTAAAAGTGAAATATTTTATACTGTAAGATTGGAGAATGAGTTTTGCGATGAGTGGTGAAGCCTCTAATCATGAAACTGAGATCCCTAATTGAATAATACAAACTAGTTTATAGTTTAGACCCCATGTATTAAGTTCATCATTTTGTTTTTACTTTTTTTTACTTTGAATTACTACTTCCCATTCATTTCAATGGGATTCCATAATCACCTTTTTAGCATAAGGTTGCACATTAAGTAAGGCTTTATCTAGTTTCTGCATATTTTTATGAATAGGCTGTCTTGTGGATAGTTTATTTTTATCATATTTTAAGGTGTTATGAAAGTTTAAGTTTTTTTGGCATTATTTTAGTAGTGCTATAAGGGTTACATTATGACATATTATTTTATGATTTAGTTTCTTTTAACATGGTAGTAAGTTTAGTTATGTAGGACCAGGTTCATTTTGCTAGCAATCCCATTTCCTTTTACAAACCCAAACTGTGTGGGGTCCAGGGTTTGGAGATCTGCAATGTCCTTGTTGATGATACGCTCCATGGCCTTGCAGACGAGGCTCGTCAGGCTAATGGGGCGGTAGTTCCCAGGGTCTTTTGTGGCCCCCTTTGTGGAGTGGGATAACTGTCGCGGTGCGCCATTCAGTGGGAACAAAGCCTGAGGTGAGGCTATGATTGAACATGGTACTTAGGTGGGGTGCCAGTGCCAGAAGTCTAAACCTCAAGATGCACACCCTCGAAGCCCTCCTCAGTATGGAGAACATCGATGTCTGTGCAGTGACTGAAACCTGGTTCAAGGCTCCTGAGAGCACCCCAGCACTATCAGGTTTTACCTCATATCATGCTTTCCGGCCCCAAAACTTGGACCGAACCACAAAAGGAGGGGGAGTATCCATATTCATCAAAGATACCCAAACCTCCAGGTTAGTGGCAACGCACGAAGCATCGGAGACCATCCAGGTACAACTAACCATAGGCAAAACTGCCTTACAGTTTGTAGCATGCTACAGACCACCCTCTCAAACTCAGGAACCCCACACAGCCTTCCTGAAGACACTAGAGAGTATGAATGTCTCTCCAAATACCATCATTTTGGGAGACTTCAACTACCCAAACATAGACTGGGAACATTACTCAAGCCCCAACACCCTAGCCCAAAGGTTCCTAGAATTCATAAACTCAAATGCAATGGAACAACTAGTCACCATTCCCACAAGAGGAGACAATATACTAGACCTGATCATCACAAACATGGGGACAAAATGCTCCACACCGGAAGTATATCCCTCTTTGGTAAGATCAGACCATAAATTAATCTCACTGGAAATCCACATCCCACCCCCACCCCCTGCACAAAAGACCACAGTGAAGAACTTCTCAAAAGCCAACTTCACACTTCTTAAGACTGAAGTGGTATCCTTCAAGGCCCCTGGGCCAGTGGAAACCACAACCCACACTGCTGAATCATTTGCAAATGCCTTCTACGGGCACCTTCTAGAATGCATGGATCATGCAATCCCAAATAAAACCAAGACCCATTCCCCCAAAGGCAGGCACCCGGTCTGGTGGACCCCAGCCATAAACAAACTTTACAACAGGAGGAGGAAGCTACTACATGACAGAGCAAAATCCCTAAAAGGGAAGGCATCTCTGATCAGTACTAGCAAAAAACTACGATCACTCATAAAATCATCCAAGGCCAACTTTGAGAGAAAAATCGCAAAAGACACAAAAGACAATCACAAGGCCTTCTTTAGCTATGTTAGAAACCTGGGTGGAAACTCCCAGATATGCTCAGAGTTAGTCCAAAATGACACAAAATACACTGAACCCACTGACATTGCCAACATTCTGGCAGACAGGTTCAGTGCAAATTTCTCCTCCCCCCCCAAAAGGAGAAATAACTATCCGAGCAGAGTGTAGCCTCCCTAACATCTCAGATGCCCAGGTGTGAGCCGCCCTCTCTAAAGCTAAAAACACAACATCAATGGGACCGGACGGTGTCCCGGGCTGTGTGCTACATGAACTCCAAGAGGAACTAAACCCACACATAAGGCTGCTGTTTAATCTTAGCCTTACTACAGGATACGTACCCAAAGAGTGGCGTACGGCAACAGTGGTCCCACTTCACAAAGGCGGTGCTTCTACGGACCCTGGAAATTACCACCCCATAAGCTTGACGAGCCTGGTCTGCAAAGCTATGGAGAGGATCATTATGGAACTCATAAACAAAGACATTGGGGACCTACAGACATTGGATCCTACCCAATTTTGTTTTGTCAAGGGCAGATCCTGCCTTTTGAACTTGGTCGACTTTTTTGAAACAGTCACTAAGGCCATTGATGAGGGTAAGGCAGTTCACACAGCCTACCTTGACCTTGCAAAAGCCTTTGACACAATACCCCACTCGGGCATCATAGACAAACTCACCAGCTTAAATGTAAACCCATATGTCACAAGATGGGTTGCAAACTGGCTCAAGGACAGAACCCACAGGGTCGGAGTTGCTGGAGCTATGTCAGACTCTAAGCCAGTCACAAGCGGTGTCCCACAGGGCTCAGTCCTGGGACCCCTCTTGTTCGGCATTTATTTTTCCGAGGTACAGGCAAACATAGGAGGATTGTGGCTGACAAAGTTCGCAGATGACTGCAAACTGGGCGCCATAATTGATACTCCAGCGGACACAAACATCCTTCAGAGAGGCCTCATAGAAATGGATAATTGGTGCCAGAGCCATGGCCTTAAGCTGAATGCCAAAAATGTATAGTCATACCCTTTGGGAAAAACAAGGTACCCACAAATTACCACATAGGTGGTAATCCATTAAGTACGGAAGAGGTAATCAGGGACCTAGGGACCCAGGTTGACAGTAACCTCTCATTTGACACTCACATTGCCAAAGTGGTTAGGAAGACCTTCTATAT
Source organism: Protopterus annectens (assembly GCF_019279795.1). Lineage (NCBI taxonomy): Eukaryota > Metazoa > Chordata > Ceratodontiformes > Protopteridae > Protopterus > Protopterus annectens. The sequence continues at coordinate 706,231,893 of NC_056741.1, forward strand.
TGCCCACCTTATCATGAAGGGCTTCACATCTAGATCAAGAGAGGTCATTGTGCCCTGTACTCTTCTCTTATCAGGCCAATGATTGAGTACAATGCCCCATTTGGGATGTATCTCACCCGACACCTGCAGCAGTTGGAAAGACCTCAAAAGTTCCTCACCAAGAGGATAAAGGGTCTTAAACATATGTCATATGCTGCCCGACTGAAAAAACTCCAGCTCTATTCAGTCGCATACCGCCTACTCAGAGGTGATCTGTGCCTGACGTACAAGGCCATGTCCAATCTGGAATTAATGGACATGCTCCACCTCAGAAAATCCAAATCCATCAGAGCCACGAGAGCAAGAGACTTAAACCTCAACACAGAAATAAATAGGACATGCTGGAAGGACAGATTCATAACCCAGAGGCTCCCTACACTCTGGAACAGAATCCCAGTCCATCTTAGGCAGAGCCCCTCATTGACTCTATTCAAGAGAAATCTTGACGAGTGGATGGGAGATCATAGGTTTACCCCGGGGGTCATCTCTGTGTCACTACTAGACAGAGGCACAGTAAACTAAACCCTAAAAGGGCGTAGTATTCTCATCCTAAGGGGTGGTGAAAGCCACACACACTCTGGCTAGGCTTATAAATGCCCTAGGGCAGATAGCCTAGTACGAACCTATGAACCTATGAACCTATTCTGTAGTTCATGTAGAAGGCAGCCTGGGATGTTGTCAGGTACCATGGATGCTGTGTTCTTGGCTTTGGAGAGTGAAGTTTTTACCTGTGCAGCTGTGATTACAGGAACTTTGCATTCTTCCAGTATAAAGATGGGCCCTTTAGGGGGTGAAAGGGGGGTAAAGTTAGCACTGAACCTATATGCCAGGATGTTGGCAATATCAGTTGGTTCTGTATATTTAGTGTCATTGTGCTGTAACTCAGAGCAGATCTGAGTGTTGCCATTGAGATTTTTGACATAGCTATAGAATGCTTTGTGGTTGTCTTTAGAATTAGTGACAATTTTGTTTTCATAACTAGCTTTGGAGGATTTTATGAGGGATCTCAGCTTCTTACTGAGGTTGACCAGGGAGTTCCTCCAATCATGGGATTTTACTCTTTTTTGCAACAGTTTCTTTCTTCTGTTGTAGAGTTTGCTTATGGCAGAGGACCACCAGATTGGCTTCCTTTTTTTGGAGGATAACATCTTGGTTCTGTTAGGGATAGCACGATCCATGCACTCGTATAAGTGCTTATAAAGTGCATTTGTGTAGGATTCAGCAGTCGTACCTCTATTGTCCATCTGCATGGGTGTCATGAAGTTTGCCACTTCTGTCTTAAGCAGCGGGAAGTTGGCTTTGTAGAAATTTTTTACGGTTGTTTTCCTAATGGGGGTGGGAGCGGGATGTGGATGTCTAGGGTGATTAGCTTGTGGTCGGATCTGACCAACGAGGAGATGATCTATGGTGTGGAACACCGGTCACCCATGTTGGTGATGACCAGGTCTAGGATATTGCTACCTCTGGTGGGGGTATGGATAAGTTGATCCAAAGCATTGGAATTGATGATTTCCAGAAAATGTTGAGCAAAAGAGTTGGTACATGAGTAGTTTTCCCAGTTAATGGTAGGGTAGTTGAAATCACCCATTATTAGAGTGTTGGGTTGTACCTTAATATTTTCCAGTGTATCAAGAAAAGAGGAGTGGTAATCCTGGGGCATGGTAGGGGGTCTGTAGCAAGCTACAATCTGGATTGCAGTTTTGCCCAGAGTTAGTTGAACTTGGATAATCTCGGATGCATTATGCTGAGCAACTAGCTTGGAGGTGTGGATATCCTTAATGAATATGGACACGCCTCCACCTTTAGTGTTTCGGTCTGGGTTTGGTGGCCGAAAGGTGTGGTATGAATTATAGCCTGGTAATGCAGGGGTGCTCTCTGGAGCTTTGAACCAGGTCTCTGTCACTGCACAGATGTCAGTGTTCTCCATTTTAAGGAGTGCCTCGAGTGAGTGCATTTTGAGGTTTAGACTTCTAGCTTTGAGTAGCATTGCCCTCAGATTTTGCTTGCTTGTACCTGTTACGGTGGTGAATTTGTCATTTGAACCTTGCCTAAAAAAGGCACTATAGGGGTGGCAAGAGCCTTTGCCAGTATCCGGAATCCCAAGGGCGACAGGTGCACACCATCTCTGGCAAAGCAGCGTGGTCTGTCGATCATGTCATCCCAGGCAGACAGATACTGGATTCCCTTAGAATGACACCAAAAGCTTAGTCAATTGTTAAAGTCAATCATTTTGTCCTTGTACTGTGGTGTCATTCTGGGTACTCAGGGCTAGGGTCATACCGGCCTGGGCTACAAGATCAGAGAGCTCCTCCATGTCTCTTTTCATGTAGTCCAGGGAGGTACGTCTCAGGTCATTCACACCAACATGGACAATGATAGAGTCATATTTGTACTTGTTGTGGAGTGGCCTGAGTGCGTGCGCTATGTGGCAGATCCTGGCACCTGACAGGCAGCTGACAGTAACTTTTTCCTTCTTTAGCCTGGTGAGTGGAACATCAGTGTGCCTGACTATAGAGTCACCTATGACAGAGTGTTGGGTACATTATGCCTTATGGGCTGTAGTTGAGTGGCACACTGAGTATGTGGGCTATGTGTCATTTGGGTCGTGTTGGGGGGTGGAGGTTGCTTGCATTTCTGCTTTGGAGGTCTCTGTTGTTTGGGCAGATTAGTACTGAGAGCCTCCACGAATGTAGGTGTGTGTTTTGTGGTTCTGTGTGTGTGTGTGTGTGTTTTGGTGGTGTAGGTTTTGAGGGACTATGTGATGAGTGTGGTGCGGTGCAAGTGTTTACCTTCTCCTCTTGACTGTCTAGGCCAGTCTTTGGTAAAGAGAGCTTTGCTTCCAGTTTGGCTATATAAGTGCATCTCACACAGGTCGTAGTGTTGGGTGGTAGGAGGAGAGGGTTGTCTGTGTACATGAGGCAATTGCTACATTGTCCCAAGATGCCCAGATTCATCAGGTAGACAGGAGAAAACACCGGGAGCTGACCATTAGACATGCCTGAATAGGTGCTTATTTATTAAGTACTAAAAACTGTTTTCCTCTAGACAAGTGAGGAAAGTTGAGTGGTGTAGTAATTTGTAACTTACTTAGTGCTTACAATGAGTTCTGAACAAGTGCTGAGATCAAAGGAACAGATGAGTGCTAAAACTAAAAAGCTGGCTAGTTGCAAGGGAAATTTTGAAAAACAGACTTGATGGCGCCAGGAATAGTTTAACACCAGTTAAGGTGGGGGGGGGGGCCTAGGAGTTTACAAACAGTCCTGGACACAGCAAATCTGTATCTGACCTGCCACAGGAAAGTGGGGAAGCAAGCTTAGAATTTTTTTTCCCAGTAAAGTGGAAATGGAGAAAGCTGGAACAGAAGTTAATTCAACGTTAAGAATCTGAGTGGGTTGGCCTTCACAAATGTTCTCTGTTAGATTGAGTGAACTAATGACACTAGACTGGGAGGAGTGTCACAGATCAAATATACAGTATGGGCGGGCAACTGCAAAGCCACCAAATATAAGAACACACAACACTAGGAAGGGTGGATAGGACAAATTACACTTCCTAGCTGTAGCCACTAAATGAAAGTTTTAAACAGATCAAGGAGCAGACTCGAGAATGCTTTTAACAGCTTTTAATAGCCACTAAATGAAAGTTTTAAACAGATCAAGGAGCAGACTCAAGAATGCTTTTAACAGACAATGCCCTAGGATTCAGAAAAAATGTTTACCTCTCATACTAATTCCCACTGTGGGTTGATCATTTAGCTCAAAAGAAAGAAAATGCTGTTCTGTCATCTGTCAAAGGTAGGGCCCCAGTGAGAAAGACCTCTTTATAGGCTCATTACTATGTTTCTGAATCGAACACTAGCACAGTCACACCTGCTCACACTAGTGTTCTTATAGCCCATGCATTTTGTTAGCAAAGATGCCCCCCAAATGACACAAACACATTCAGACAGGGACCCCCCCACACACACACACACACACACACACACTCATCAACAGAAACCCCCCCCAAACTCAGTCACACTCACAGAAGCACTGTGTAATACACTTGTATGCACAGTCACACACACACACACACACACACACACACACACACACACACACACACACACACACACACACACACACACACACACACACTAAGAAAATCCCCCACCTCTACAATTTCATTGAACTTGAATGAGTGACTGACATGTTTTTATGGAGATAACTTTTTCCTCCTAAAGTTAAACTTTACTCAGCCAAGTAAAGCCCTGAATAGCTCAGCCAAGCAAATAGGGAGCCACTCTGGAGCAGAGGATATGGCTAATTAATATCAGTCACTCCCTGGACTAACATTACCCAGGAAGGCACCCTTTATGCTAGGTCTTCCAAGATCTGAAAACCTCAGCAGTAGAACAGTCACTGAATCAAAAAAGCTTAGAGAGATGTGGAAAACTTCTGAGCTAAGTCTTCTGCATTCCATTAAACCTTTCTGAACTGTAGGGATTATAGGATCCTAAGAGATTACTGGGCTATCGACCCAGAGGTCATTTTAACCCTAGCTGTTTCAACCCAGTGTAATACCATAGAAGCACTAGTCAGTACACAAGATTGCATTTAGTAATGGCTGCCCATGTCCAAGAGGGTTGTGGGCTCTATCCATGGTAAGAATTTACTTTGCTCCAGCCATTCATCCAGGTTCCTCTTGAACAGTGTCATAGAGGTGCTCTGGTTCACATGAATTGGTAGACTTTTCCAAAGATGTGCCAATCACTGGGAGATTAATCTGTCCTTCCAGCATGTCCTATTTAAGTCGCAGGGCATATTTAAGTCCTTGGAATAGGTAGCCCTAAAGCCATTTGATTTATGGATATGCAGTAAGTTTATTAGGTTTGGGTCTTGGGTTACTCTGTAGGCCAGGCATAAGTCTCCCTTAAGAAGTCTATACAATACAGGGTATAGTGACAGGGATTTTAGTCGGTCCATGTGAGGCACACACTGTAGGCCCTTGATTTATTTGTTAGAAAACTCTTAAGTCTCTCTTATTGTTGTAGTTGCTTAGTACGGTACATACTGAATGGGGCATTATACTCAGTTATGAGCCAGAAAAGTGCTGAGTATAGGGGAGTTATAACTTCTTTTGCTGTTGAGATGATGCCTTTACTCATCAAGTGAGCTAAGTGGAAAGCTTTCCTAAAAATAGTAGACACATGGTGGTCGAAATTAAGGTTGCAGTCAACCTGTAATCCCACGTCCCTTACCACTTCATGGGTACTTAGAGTATTGTATTTGATTTGATAGTGTGAAGGGACATTGTTTGTGCTGAAGGGAATGATCATGCATTTCTTTGCATTCAGTTTGAGACTGTGAATAATACACCAGTCACTGGTCTGTGTGAGACTCTCCTGGAGTTTACTGACATCAACTGGGGATTCAATGATTGCAAAACACATGAGCCAGCACATCATAAATCATGATTTATGTGGGGGTATTTCTTTCCCCAAGTTTTTTAACATTAAAATAGCTATTTACATTTACAGAACTTGTGCTGGCTCATGTGTTTTGTTTCTTTAGTTTTGGTTTTGGAGCCGTGCACTTGCCCCCTCACTTTTACAGGTCTGACCATGATGGTAGCATCTTCTTTAAGGAGGATCCTTGTGTCCTTCTTTCTTCCTTACATCTTTGCATGTGTTCCTGTCTGTCCTCCCATGCAATTTAAACCACAATACAGGTACAGCTTTTGCTTTTAACGAGTGGCACAAGGTGGCATGGAAGAAGGGCTAGTGACATTGGCTACTCTGAACTCTGATATCCACTTCTTTAGTTGTGAATTACCAGTTCAGATATTCAGTATTGTAGTTGAAGAAGAGCATGTCATCCTGGCGGACCTACAGCTCATCAGCAGGCTCCGACCCAAGTGGGACCTCCAGCAGGTAAAGACCAAAGTAAGTAACTGAGAACTGAATTATGATGGCAGGAAGTCATTCTCGTGTATGCACATCCATGTGTGTTTAGAGTCAGGGTGGAGAGTACTTCAGTAATTGCTTTTGTATCTAATAATTGCTGGTGCATTATTAGTTTTATTCATCTAGAAAATAAAGTATTTTCAAGAGGTTTCAACTTCTTTGAGCTGAGGTACACTTGAGAGGTATGAATGTTGGGCATTTGTAGAGCAGCTTGTATTTGAAGACTAAGCTATCCAGTGTTTTCAAAAAATGTATAGGTTTTGTTTTTTGAGTAATGCATAATTTATTCTTGCCAGTGTTTCTAGTATGGAATGTTCCTAACCTATCTTTCTATTACTGGTGTAGCTTTACAACTTCTTTGGACCTTCATGTTAGTATGCCTTTCAGATACACTCTGCTGTCTGGTGATCTACTCGTGTGTATTTTAAGAATTCAGCATCAGTTTGCCATAGCATGTGTGTATTTTTCCATAAATTACATATATTTACAATTTAGCAAACACATTAGGTAAGATTGTGTGTAATGCTGCTTTTGCAAATAGACATTACAGCAGAATAAATTAATTACTCCAAAAGTAATAGGTAGTTTAGAATTATGCCTTGTCCAGTTGGTTAGATTGTGCTGTAAAATATCTATTAATTTTAATTTCAATACCCTTCTATTTCTGTGTGAATCATGTTTACTTTTAAACATGCCTTTTGTTTTAAAGCATCATTTTAATATATAGATATGAAAGCTACACAAATTGCTTGTATCTATACTCATGTAACTTTAAAGCTGACTTATTTTTATTAAAACCCTTTCAAAGAATATGATTGTTTATTTTTAATCAAAATCCATTAAGCTTTTGAGAACTTGCACTTTAACCAGTCATCCTGTAGACGAGCTTGTTGAACTCACTGGCCTGTATACTTCAGTAGCAGATGAACTGGAAAGCACAGTCAAAGCACAAGTTACAAACATTTTTATTTATCCTTTTGCTGACTGGGTTTGTCCCACTAGGCTAGTGGCCTCCAAGAAGGCATTTCTACTTCTATGGGAAATTTGACCAGGACATCAGGGAACTACCGCCTACTCTTTTCGATAGGTGCTGTGGAGTCTTTTACAACCACCTCCTGAGTTACCACCACTTCAGGCAGATGGGAACCGGTTTAACATCTCGTTGGTAGGATGACACACTCATAAGTGCAGTACCCCCATTTTGCTGTGCTGCAGTATCAGCAGTCCCTGTCACTGGTGTGGGCATAGACCCACTGCTACCCCAGTATTAAGAATATATTAACACTGGTGACATCGTCGTTGAGAAATGTAATGCTTGGGAAGCAGCAACAGAGCAAGTCACCTGAGAAAAAGTTCCACAAGGAATATAATTTAATACAATCAGGAAGGTGAATCAAAGACGAACATGTGCTCAGAGTCATAAAGTATTTGTATATTGCACAGCTTATAAACAAATTGATTGAGACTAGATCTAGAGATGTTATTGTCTCCCTTTACAAAGCTCTCATCAGGGCAATCATTTTGTATAATGCCCACTTTGACATGTATTTGTCCAGACCCATGCAACAATCGGAATACCTACTAATACCTTACTACAAGGATACAAGTCCTAAACAATAGGTCTTGCATTGACCACCTCAAAGATTTATCACTATACTCAGTATCCTGCAGAGTGCTTTGAAGTGACCTGTGTCTGGCATACAAGGCATCCTTCGACCTAATACTGATGGACCTACTGAACATCAGCAAGTCAAATGGCATCAGAAATACTCAGTCCAGATATCTAAACTGAATGTTGTGGTGAGATGGCTGTATATCACAGTGGCTACCACTGTTCCAGAACAGACTATCCATTGAAGTAAAACAAAACTCATCCCCGTCCACATTCAAATGCAACTTGGATCTAAGCATGGGTCTCCTCAAATGATCTATGGTATGATCACAGTTATTCTCACTTGGGCTAATGTACAATTATCAGCCATGGGATAGGTAAAACCAATCAGGGAATGTTAATTCAAGCACCCAAAGGAAAATTGGCTAAGCTTAAAATGCCCTCCAAGTGAACCTATGTTATGGTAGTAAATAGTTTTTAAAAATTGCCCTTTTTAGATCACCAAGTGCCCCTCTCACCCTCCACCCCCCAGTCTTCAGCAGCTTCCAGTGCCTCTGGCTGCGATGGGATGTACTTACATGTACTGCATCTGCACCATCAATGTGATGTGAACGTACTTACATGTACTGCATCTGCACCATCAATGTGATGTGGATGTGCTTACATGCACTCCATCTGCACCATTGCTGTGATGTTGATGTACTTACATGTACTGCATCTGCACCATCACTGTGATGTGGATATACTTAGATGTACTGCATCTGCACCATTGCCATAATGTGGCTGTATTTACATGTACTGCATCTGCACCATCAATGTGATGTGGATTTACTTACATGTACTGCATCTGCGCCATTGCTGTGATATGGATGTGCTTACATGTACTCCATCTGCACCATCGCTGTGATGTGGATGTGCTTACATGTACTGCATCTGCACCATTGCTGTGATGTGAATGTATTTACATGTACTGCATCTGCACCATCGCTGTGATGTGGATGTACTTACATGTACTGCATCTGCACCATTGCTGTGATGTGGATGTACGTACATGTACTATATCTGCATCATTGCTGTGATATATATGTACTTACATGTATTGCATTTGTACCATCATCATGATGTGGATGTACTTACATGTACTACATCTGCACCATCGCTGTGATGTGGATGTACTTACATGTACTGCATTTGCATCATCGCTGTGATGTGGATGTACTTACATGTACTGCATTTGCACCATTGCCATGATGTGACTGTACTTACATGTACTGCATCTGCACCATCACGGTGATGTGGATGTACTTACATGTAGTGCATCTGCACCATTGCTGTGATGTGAATGTATTTACATGTAGTGCATCTGCATCATTGCTGTGATGTGGATGTACCTACATGTACTGGAGTATGTTGTCAGTGCACGTTTCTAAAATAGGATAGATTTTACTTCTTTTACGTACGTAAGCTGTATATATCATTCAACTATACAATAAATCAGTTATAATTAACAGTATTAGAACATCAAATTGCTGTAGTCAGTACAGGGCATTTACTATCAGTGTGTAAAATAAAGCAGTCTGTGACAGTGATTTTTATTTCATTACAAAATCAGGACATTCCAACAAGGCAGTGCTTGATATAATTTACCATCTCCTAAATATCAAGAGTCATAGAAAATACAGCATTTCTGTATGTATCTCATGGGATCCAGCTGACGCATTCAGACAGTTGTTTAGCAATGCTGAATCTGGCTTGATTGTATAAGGTGTGGCAGGAACATTACTCAGACATGTAGAATTAAGCTGTTCTTCACACTGTCTCTTAGTCATACTGCAACACATATTTATAAAGTGTGAAAGTGTGCCACCAACACAGAATTTCAACCACCCAAAGTACAACAAAGTATATAGTGAAGGTATTTTATTTCAGCTATGTCACTCAGTTAAAACATATTCTTTAATGCTTTGTTTCTAAATTTAGTCAAATCAGTGTAACTGTCATACTTGCCAATTAAATTTTAACTTCAGCAGATTGCCATGCAGTACAGGTGCCAGACTGTCTGCAAACATTTTTGTTATTGCAGTTTTCCTATCACAGTTGTGAAGTTATAAAGATTTTAAGTCAAAGCAGTCACATGAAACAAGAGAGCACACTCTTTTCATAGTGCCTCAGCTGTAGGGCATGAACTTTCTATTAGAAAAGCAATATAACTGATGCTGAAAACAGGTTGATGTGAAAATGTTCTATGTTATAATCAAACACTTTGCAGTGGCTTAGGAGGTTGAATGCACTCCTTTAATACTAGAAGATCATAAAGTTGTGGGTTATTTTTCTTGGGTTCATATACCAATACTGCTATTGTAGTGCAGTATGGTGAAGGGATGCTGCACTCATGAGGTGATGGCATTCACATAAGATAAACTGAGGTCCACCAACCTGAAGTCATGGTAGGTCAGGTGAATGTCAAAGATCCCTTGTGACTTCTTTGATAAACAGTATGAGCATTTTATTAAAATACAGCAATAGAAACTACCCACAAAGAAAAAAAGGAACTAACCACAAATATTTAAAAATTCACAAACAATTGTACATTTGTTGTTGCTTTTCCATAATTAATTGTTTAACTCCTTCATAAAGCAAAATCACCATTTTCATCCAACAGCTCCCTCAAAAAACATTTTCCATTTAGTTTCAATATTCTGCACCATATCTGACATAGTAATAAGGTTTTAATACAGGGCATCTGGCTATCTTTATTCCAGTCGAATAATAGAGCACGATGTACATAATTTACCAATGAGTTCACAAACTCTTACATAGCTTGCAGTGTATGTGGCCGTTGAGGAGCCAAGTCTAATTTCACAATTCCCCAAAGTACTGTCTGGTTAAGCAACTTGCTTAAGGTTGCAATGGAAGTAATTTGAGATTGGGCAGAATCAAACCCAGGACCACAGGAAGTGGCATGTTAATTACTCATAGCCTTAAACTTCTATCCTAACTGCTAGACAAAATTAAACCAACCCAGATCAGACTCAGACCCACATTTCTTGGGATAAGAAGTCAATGCCTTATCCATTGGGCCACCCTTTTGAATATTAAATCATAAATCTCCTGCATTCCTCCCCCTTACACTTCCTTCCTGAAAGAACTATTTCTCAGTTAGGAATAATCCTGTCCTTGGTTCCAAAATTAATCCAAAACATTAACTTTCATCTTCAAAAAAAATGACATTTCTAGTATCTCTAACAATGTTAATACTTCGTTACTCCAGAAGAAACATCTATATTCCAGGTAGTTGTCCATAATTAATCTGAAAATCTAGCACAAAGACCCTTCTAAAAGAGTCAGTGTAGTAATAGACAGTGTAAAGGAAGCAATGTCATGATGAATACCTAACCCAAAAAGTTTATCCTACATCAAACAAAAATGCAGGAAAACTTCAAAAGAGATAATAAACTAGGATAGTAACATTCTTACCAGAGTCCCACATCTAACCTTAATCAAATTTATGCCCACTTGCTGAAGGCAGATTCAGTGAACATAAAATAGTTGAAAAACGATTGCCAAAACTACCTTCAACAACTATCTAAGGAACCATTTTTTTTCAGGGGGTAAACCCCTTCAACTCCATGCGAGGGTGTACCTCCACGGGTCTACTTTCAAATCCCAACTCTCATATGGTTGACTTTTAAAAGCCCGAGATGAAAATCAATAAACTGCAAAAAACCGAACATCAGCTTTTTACTACGGTAAGTAAACACTTGCCCAATATGCCCTTTTCTCCACTGTAGTGCTATCCCAGAGTTGGTATATATAGTTAGAGGGGTGTGGGGGACATAGCCCCCACCTAGGTGGGTTTTACTTACCTCAGTATGAGTTCTGTTTACATTTGGGTGAGTGTCAATTTTCAGGTTTCTTCAGTTTCATGATTTTCATCTCGGGTTTTTAACAACAGTCGATCATATGGGAGTCGGGATTTGAAAGTAGACCAAACCATTAAACTCCACTGTTGACCTAAAAAGTTTTGGTAAATGTACATTGATCATTTGTCAAAACTATGTTCAGTGAATCAACAGGAACCCAACTTAATCATGTAACTATTCATGATCAACATATATTGCCCTTACACTTTTGTGAAAAGAAATTTAGCAGCTACTTTGAAAAACTCATAACTTTCATAATAGTACATGGCAGATTGATTTCTACAGTATTAGAAATCTTTACATAAACCTAAACTGGTCACATACCTGATAAGATTTCCTTCAAAAGTACAAATTATTGTTTTTTTTAATAGCTCATAGTCTTTTTTTAACACCTTAGACATAGGTAAAAATATATTTATATAAAAGAAAACAAACCATATCAATATGTTTCCAGTTAAATACATCATACATCACATATTTTCCTTTGTATAACTATCATCAATCCAATGTTACATAAATTGCTCAATTCCTGACTTCCCTTAAACCTCACTCCTCCTCCAAAACATAATTCTGCATGTATTGTTCCCCCAGTCTCTATTTTTTTTTCTATACAGTTTGCCCCTACCATTTTCTAAAGATCCCACTTGCAATTTTTTTTACCTCTTACAGTATTCAACAATTAAAGTATAGTTGGTTTAGACTTTGATTTCCATTCTCCAGTTACTGCTTTAGAATTAAACTTAGCAAGGCCTTACTATGTCTAAGCAATTCAGATACTGTATCCCAGCTCAAAAAAATAATTTCCTTAGTTACACTCGTTTGCTTACCCAATATTCCTGGAAGAGTACTCTAAAGGGAATTTTTAAAGTCTGGTAACTTACGACACTTCCAAAATATATGTTCCCAGATATTCTTTTCTTCCCAATCACACCTCCAACATTTGCCATCTACTTGAGGAAAAATTATTTGTAGTCTGCCTGGGGTAGAAAAATAACTATGCAAACACTTCCAAGAAAAAATTCTAAATCTTCTAGACTTTGTTGCATATTTGAGAGCCATACATATGTCCTCCCATTGTTAACCTTGTGAAATTGCTTATCCAGTCTCTCTTCCTGATCTTATCTAACCTTCGCTGATTGATTACTATAGTTATCTTGCAAAATTTTATATAACCTACTAATTATCCCTTTTTAACAGCAATTTCTGTTCTAGATTCAACTAAAAACTGTGCCAGAGCAGGTCTCTCACTTAGGATTCCTCTATCCCTTTCTCTTTGTCTACACTCTGATATGCTCCCTGATAGGCGAGGCAGTCTCTAGTGTACAGTCTTAATATCTTCTTGGCCTCTTCCTATTCTATTACCTTTCCCTCTCTAGTTATTTTCTCATAATAACTTTGTTCCTTTGCCAGTTTTGTCCAGTAAATTCTAGTCCCATTTTGCCTATTTTCTGTATCCATAATTGCAGTCAACCCTATAGGCAGAATCTCCCTTTTCCATTCTCACGTTGACTTAGCTCTTAGAATACTTTCTGATACTTTATGAATATTCTGTATGGCCTTTGTTTTTCCCTATAAGGATCTGCATCTGAAATAATTTTGTCCTTATTTCTTGAATTTCCCCCCTACTTCATCATCACCACTTTTTTCCACTTTAAATTGCATAGGAGCCTTTACTGTGTAGCTGTAACATATCCCTTCAGATCAGGTAATACTAAATCATGTTGTATTATTGAAGGATCAGCTCTTTGCACTTGACCTTTGCCCTCTTCCCCTCCCAGATAAAATCCTTCAACTCTTTATTAATTAATGTCTACAAATTCTCATCTCATTGATAAAAATATGGCTGACCTACATATAAAACTAAAGGGACTAAACAATTTTTTGCTGCTTGATTCTTGCTATCCATAGCCATAGACAAGTTTCTAGTTCCTTAGCTTTTGTATTATCTTTCATTTAATCTCTTCCCACATATCCTTAGCTGCCATAACAAAAATTATTTTTAACCCCTACTCCTTAATACTTCATTTCATCATATCCCATAAATATGGGTATTGCTGAACCAATTCATATGTGGGTGCATAGTTTACAGCTATAGCCTTTGTTTTGTCTGCATTAATTTTACATTCCAAAAAAACTTGAAACTGTCTCAGAATGTTTCACAACTCTGAGATGTTTTTTTCTGGTTTTATCGGGTACAAAATAATATTGTCTGCTAATAAAGACAACTTGTCTTGATTACCAAATCAATTATATCCTTGAATGTTTGATTCCCTTATGTTTTAGCCAGTGGGTCTAAATATAATGTAAATAACCAAGGGGAAAGACAATGTCTCTGCCTGTTACCTCTATTTGGACACAACTTGTCAGAGAGATAGATACCTTTCCATTTTAATTTTTGCCTCCTGTCCCTCAAATACCCTCTTAATTAGCCTTTTTCTTGTATCAGGGAATGCAAGTGCTTCCTTTACCCTACCCATAAAATCCCAGTTTACTCTGTCAAATGAGTTCTCTACATGAAGACCCACCAACAACAGTGGTATTTTCTTACATTCTGCATCCCTCTGGATCATCATTGCTCTACTAATGTTGTCAAATCTTTGCCACCCCTCCACAAAACCAAACTGGTCCATATCTATCAATTTTAACAACACAGTTGCCATTCCTTTAGCCATTATAGATATAAACACTTCATAATCAATGTTTAAAATTGAAATGGGCATATATGAAGCCGGGTCTGGTGGGTCTTTACCATCTTTAGGTATTACAGCCACCACATCTTTCCAGGATATTGGTGCTTCCTCTTCTTTTAAAACCTTCCAGATCTTTATCATATTCTTCACTCCTAGCTTACAAATTTGCACAGTTATATCATCTATTCCTAGACACTTTTTTGCAGATTAATTATATATTGTTTTTATGAGCCTCATCTACCTATGACCTTGGCATACTTAACTATTCAATAAATATTTCCATTTATACCTTTTCTTGATTTCCAAATTCATCTGCTTTATACAATTTTTCATAAAATAGCCAAAATATCTCTACTACCTCTACAGGATCTCTGGTTATTTTCCTTTATAGGCTCTCTATGTTTGGCAAAAGCCCTTTCTTTCTGTTCCCTAAGTCGCTGTACTAAGAATTTTGATGCTTTGGAATTATTATAAAAAAAAAATAAAAAGACAATCTTTAACAGCAATCTCTCTAAACCCATGCACATTATCCAGATACTCCCTTATTTTCTCTTTAACACTCTACATGTGCACCTGTTGTTCTGGAAGATTTCACTTATTCTGTAATACTTTTTCCTTTGTCAGAACCTCTAAATAATTATTGTTACTTTTTAACCAGATCTTTTTCTTTTATATATACCCTGTTTTTAAATGTCACTTTCACTTTATCCCACCCACTAGCTATAACGTCTGAGGAAATGTTTATCTCCCCTAATAGTTCTCAAACAATTTCTACTACCTAGTTCTTAAATTTCTTTCTTTTTAACAGGTATGTGAGCATGTGTCAGTGTCTTATTTTTACTTCATTACCATGCATTTTTTATCTTAGTTGTTAGTGGCGTATGCACATGTTCCTATAAATATAATGTCTGTCTAGGCTAGTCCAGTTATTGTACCTTGAGGAATAATATGTAAATTCTCTCTGAGTTTCTACTACTGAATTCATGTCTTCCATACCAAATATTTTCATGAATTTCTTTGGAAATGTACCTCTTTTGTTATATTTTCCCTTCTAGGTCCCCTAGATTCATCCTCATTGCTGCAAATCAAGTTTCAGTTCCCACCTATAAGTAATATTCACTAATGAAAGCTGATTATTTCTCCCAAATTTTTTTTAAGCTCCATAATAGCAGTTTTAGGTGGAATATAAATACATGCCAGTGTAATCCTCCTCCCTTGCCAGTAGCCGCTTACTTCCACAAATCTACCATCACTATCTTTTTTCCCACTTCTAACACTATTGGAGCTCCTGTAGCAATTAGTATAAGTACCCCCCTTTCCTTTGTCCCCGATACTTTGCTGAATATTCATCCTGAAATTCTTTCTTAATCAAATTCACATCCTCACTTCTTTCCAAATGTGTCTCCTGTAGCATTACTATTTGCACTCTGCTTTTCTTAATATAATTCAATACTCTTACATTTTGCCTATACCTGTAGGGCGAGTGTAGCCATTATGATAAGAAGTTATCATTCCCACCTATTATATATGACAGCTTTTTTAAATGTCTTTTTCCATGTTTTGTGTTGCATGCACCCACTAATGTTTGGCAGGTTGATCTCTTATTTATTTTATTTATTTATTATTTATTTTCATTTTGTTTTCCAGGATAGTCCATTGGGCTACAAGGACCCCATTTTCAATGGAGTCCTGGGGAAATACAAATACATAGTACAGAAAGAGCACAAATCCATAATATACATTTCAATTAAATGTTAAATACATATTTTTTATAGTAAAGACCCATATTGCACAGTTCAAATAGATGTTACATAATACAGAAATAAAAGATTTTCATTAGGAAAATTACATCAGGTTAATTCAGTAAGTAGTATTTTGTTAGGGAATTTATATGAGCTAAGGATGTAAAACTTTAGGAGGTAGTGACAGGCAACAAAGTTTGGAAAGTTAGGAAGAAAGTGTGGTAGAATTAGGTTGGATGAGTGCAAGAGCGTTTCCAGTAAGGTACGAGTGTAGTGAGGATTTAAACAAGGAGAGACTGCTGGTGGTGCGGATGGGAGAAGGGAGAGAGTTCCAGAGGCATGCAAGAGAGAAGAACATCAATTGATTCCCAGCAGGATGTGTTGGTTTATGCAATTTAATTAGGTTTTGGGAACTGGATCTTAGGAGTCTATCTGGTTTATGCATTTCAAAGGTATTTGCTAGGGAGGGGCAGAGAGATGGGTTATGAATGAGTCTGTGTGCTTGGATGAGCTGGGTTTATGTGAGGAAGTTTGGTAATTCTAGCCAACTTAGTTGGTGAATGGAATTACAGTGGTATGAAGAGGCTCTATGACCTTGTTATAACAAGATGAAAATTTTGTTAAGACGGAAGATTGTAGGCTGGTTAGGATAGATGCACCATATAAAAGGGATTGGATGAGGTATGTATTGGCTAATGTAATCCTGGTGGTGGGAGAGATAAAGCGACTGTGGCGGTAAAGCATACCTAACTTTTTATGTTTTTCTTTTTATATTTGCTTGTAGATGCTTATCAAATTTTAGTTGATTGTCAATGATAATTCCTAGTAATTTTGTGTCAGAGACTAGTTCTAGGGGGGTATTGTTATTGTTGGTAATTATGAAGGATTGTTTGTCTAGGGAAGAGGTTTTGGATGCATTGAATAACAAGTTTTGTCTTGGTTGCATTAAGGGCTAGATGGTTGTTGAGCATCCACTGTCCAGTGGAAGAAAAGGAAGCTTGTGTTAAATTGTTTAAAGTTGTGATTGAAGGGGAGGAACAGATTATAGTGGAATCATTGGCATATTGGATGGGAATGGCTTGGAAGAAATCATTTATGAATATGTTGAATAGTAAGGGGCCTAGAATGGAACCTTGGGGTATGCCTGTGCATGTATTAAGGAAGGGTGAGGTAGCTTTTTTCCATTTAACTTCTTGTTGCCTGTTTGTGAGATAGCTTGAGAACCACTGGGTAGACAAAGGGGTAGGTTACATTTAAAGAGTTTGGTAAGAAGGAGGTTGTGGGAAATAGTGTCAAATGCCATAGAGAGGTCGAGGAAAAGAGTGGATACAAAGTGGCCAGAGTCGTGGGCTTTGTTGATTGTTTCTAGGAAGGAGAGGAGGGCAGTGGAGGTACTATGACCTGGTCTAAAGCCATGTTGTGTGGGGATAAGAAGCTGATTTTTGATGAGGTAGGGTAAGAGTTGTTGGTGTGCACACTTTTCAAGTAGCTTAGAAATAGGGGATAGGATGGCAATAGGGCAAAAATTTGGATGTCATTATTATTGCCACCTTTATGGAGAGGAATAATAAAGGCCTTCTTCCAGAGGTGGGGGACCTGGCTTCCTGAGATAGACCAATTAATTAGTATGCTGATAGGGAGAGCAATGGCTTCTGTGGCTACTTTTAGGAGTGTTTAACCCATCAGGAGAAGAGTTTAGAAAGCTGTGCTTTTTAGTTTGTTTTTGGAGCTGCTTCAGGCAGGTAACTGAAGCAGATTTATACTCTTTCACAAGGTATTTTTCTGGGTGAGTCTGTTGGGCAAGGGATGACCACAGAGTGTTTAACCTGTCGGGAGAAGAATTCAGAAAGCTGTGCTTTTTAGTTTGTTTTTGGAGCTGCTTCAGGCAGGCAACTGAAGCAGATGTATACTCTTTCGCAAGGTATTTTGCTGGGTGAGTCTGTTGGGCAGGGGATGACCACAGAGTATTTAACCAGTCGGGAGAAGAGTTTAGAAAGCTGTGCTTTTTAGTTTGTTTTTGGAGCTGCTTCAGGCAGGTAACTGAAGCAGATATATACTCCTTCACAAAGTATTTTACTGGGAGAGTCTGTTGGGCAGGGGATGACCACAGAGTGTTTAACCCGTTGGGAGAAGCTTCTAAAGCCAGCGAGCACACAGGCAGGGGAGAGTAGAAGCTTCCATCTTATACAGTTATTTTTTGTCATCTCCATTTGAACCAATATCACATTTTACAAGACTTTTTGTTTTAATAAAAACCTTTGAACAAAAAAACAAACACACCCCTAGAACACCCCTAGAACCTATTAATGTAACACAAACACACATAGCTATGTACATCTTCAGATAATGAAGTTTAACCGTCCTGATAGGAACAATTGTCCCAAATGCACAGCTGTGCACACAGACATAACTTTACATAACATAAGGTTACACATGCTAAGACACATTACAGCCTGTGATCCTACTGACATTAACTTTTGTCTGTTCTTGTTTTATCTTCATTCCCCTCCCGGATAAAAGTAGCAAATTAATGTTAAGTTGCTTTAAATGCCACATGCCTGAGCTAGTAAACTAATCCCACTGATATAGCCAGTGGAGCATTTGAAGCAATTCACATGGATAATTTGAAATTACTCAAGAGAAGCAGTTTACTAGTTTCTCCTCTTTTATTTTTATAAGTAAACATCACCACCTGTACCCATATTTGTCACCCCGTATAAAATCTATTAGAATATCTCCAGTCCTCAGCATATACGTCCTCCTTCTTTATAACTGTAATTATTATTATTAAATAAAACATTCAAACCCCTTATGGAAGAATACAAGGTTGATTTTTTAATGAACAAGCAGATGTTAATGTCATTTTAACCTAAATTATTCTGGCCAACTGTAAAGGAAATTTCCAGTGTTAAATCTCAAGCTACTAAACTGCAATCCTATAAAACAGACATCTGCTTATTGCAACAATTTATGGATCACATTTCTAACATCCCCTTGATTACACACATGTAACATTTGCCTCAGAAACAAGCAGCTTCCGGGTTCTTTTGATAATACTTTCCTTCAGTTTTATTTCAAACCTATCACTGTTAGAATATTAAATCAGTTACTTCACAAACTGGATAATAATCAGAAACCCATCCAAAATATCCTTCACCCTCTACTTGTTAAGATGTGTTTATAAATAAATTTCAAAATCCCTAGCCCACAATCAAACCTTGCCACCCACACCAGGTACTGTGCCCAGGCAATTCTAATATGCCCTTATAATCCTCCAGTAAAGACATTCTACGTGCTACTCTTCCAGTCTGCCAAACTCCAGGTCCACCTCCATACTCTAAAGAAGAACAGAAACCCAAAATAGGGCACACGACCAATAATCCACACAGTAAGGACCAACCACTGCTCACAAGAACATCGGGAACCAGCCAAAGGCGTACAGGAACCAAACAAAGGCATACAAAAACACTGGTTTATTAACAGTTGTCAACAAACACCAACTAAGCGCTTTCGCCATACAATGGCATCATCAGAGTCGGTGTAAAATCACAACCTCACGATATTTAAATACAACACATTCATAAATTAGTGACAACTGTTAATAAACCAGTGTTTTTGTACGCCTTTGTTTGGTTCCTGTACGCCTTTGGCTGGTTCCCGATGTTCTTGTGAGCAGTGGTTGTTCCACCTCCATACTCTGCCGCTAAACAACATTTTAAAAGGATACTTTGTAATCACATTATGCAATATGTAAATTCTCCTGGCTTACTTGTTTATGCTTAACACAGTTTCCACAATGACCACAACATGCCTACTGTTCTGCAAATGGGCACTAACTTCATGTAAAGTAACAGGAAAAAGGGAAACTACTGGGAAAGGATTATTATTTATCTCAAAGGGGCATTAGAAGATGTAAATCACCAACCCCTTTTACAAAAACTGCAAAGATTAGGTTGTAGCACAAATTTGAATAACTATCCCTCAAGCTATCTCAGTAACAAGATGTTTATTTTTTTTAAATAATGACCAGCTCTGCTTTACAGGGACATTTTCTACTTGAGCGCCTCAAGGCTCTGCTCTTTGTCCCATCCTTTTCTATTTCATTAATGATGTCACCAATTCAGTGCCCCATGATTCCCTGTCCTAAACACTGATGTCATCCTCCTATATCACTCCTGTCCCTCTAACAGTGCAGACCCATAGCTAGGGGGGAGTGCAATAGAGGAGAGATAATTGACCCAGTCACAATCTGTTGGGTGGAATTAAATGGGCATCTCTGGCATTCATTCAATAGTGATATTGCCAACGGAATACATTTGTTTGATCATGCTACATTGCTCGATCGGGTATAACACCGAGTGTTTTTACCAAATTTCTCATTTCCAAATGGTCGGAATGTCATACCAAACACTGAATGTGACATTTCTGACCACTCTACCAACTAAACAAGCGCTACCTTGGGTCAAAAAGGGGGGGATGTTTTGCAATTCGCAACAATTGCATTCTCATTTATGAGGTTTTGTCGCACTGCTTTCGACCGTATTCCGATCGACCATCCGCCGGCTGATCAAATGAATGTATACCATTGCCAACAGTCATTCATTTACTGTAAAGCTTTTGCCTACAGTCCTGAATACTGAGTCATTTCATTTTTAATCAACCTACAGACAGTATCGCTGTACCACTTAAAAAAGCCAATTGGCTCCCTATATTTATTATAGAATACTTTTATCTAACATTCTTCACTTTTAAATTCATCAGCTGCAAATGTTGCCCCTCTCTTGCTAACAAACTCCGCATAAAACCAGCTGACTCAGAGTATTAAGGCTATGAGCTGTTAATTTGCTACTTCCTGTGGTATACAGTTTGATTCTCTCAGACTTCATTTCCCTAATGTGTGACCTTGAGAGGGTCATTTAACCAGACAGTGTTTTGGGGCAATGGGAAATTTGGGTTAGGCTTCTTAATGATCTCATAGGTTCGTAGTTTCATAGGTGTGTACTAGGCTAATGACTATATGGGCCTTCTTAAGCCTAGCCATGCATCCCAAATCTCTGACAAGTTCTAGTACCATTGATAAGTGTAACCAGGGGCTTGGGAGGTGAAACATTTACAAGCAAGGGCCTGGGAGGTGAACCATTTACAGGCTGCCTATGTCCATTAGAGACACAGGTGCCAAACGAGGGATGAATTTCCTGTTCCCCATCCAATTGTACAAGTTACACTTGAAATGGGATATGAAGGAACTCTGCTTCACATGGATGGGGAGCCTGTTCCAGAAAAGAGGTACTCTCTGGGATACATATCTGTCTTTATAGCAGGTCCTATTTATATCACAGGCAAGGTTCAAGTCTTTACAATTGGTAATTATGGTGCTGTTTGTTTTGTGGATATGCATGAGGTCTAGCAGAGTGGGGTCTGACAATGCCCTATATGCCAGGCATAGATCTCCTCTCAACAGTCTGTAGGAGGCAGAACACAGGGATAGGGCTTTGAGGCAGTCTGCTTAGGACATGCTACTTACACCCTGTATTCTTTTAGTGAGGAACCTCTGTGAAGGTTCCAAATGTTGGCTATGCCTGGTTAGATACATACCAAATGGGGCACTGTACTCAATGATAGGTCTGATGAATGCTGAATACAGTGGAACAATGACTTCCTTGGACCTAGATGCCATACCTTTGTTTATAGGTTGCACAGCATAGAATGATTTCCTCACAACTGTAGACACATGATGGTCAAAGGCTAGATTACTGTCTATGTGTGTCCCCAATTCCCTGACAACTGAGTCATCTCTTAGGGGTGTGTCTCCTGGACTGTAAGCCTAGTAACCACCTATGAAACATATATCCTCTTTGACAGCTACAATAAAATTACTGCATATTACAAACTGCAGTTTACTGAAGCTGTTGGTGAAAAATGCTCTTATAATGTACTCTGTTTATGGGAACAACCTATCCCCAGGAAATTAGAAGTAAATTGCACTACAATAAGTTCAGAGAGAAGCTACAGAAAACATCTGTTTTAACATTAGCTCATGTCTGTGTTTCAGGGTTCCTGCTAAATTCTTCAACCCTTCTCTGTACACACTTCTTACCTTTTTTTTTTTACAAATCCAATTTCCAGTAAGTAGGAATACTAGTTGTAATATATAAACGTGCTACTGATGTATACAGATTCATTTTTACTTGTTTTGTATTTACTGTTTAATTGTTGTGACTCACTGCTGTCTTCATTCAGCTCTATTGTATCATCAAAACAAAATCGCTCTATTGGAGAAATCTGCTCTGCAGTAACCAGAACAGCAAATGTCTAAAATAACTACAGCTTATGTTCAACACAGTGGGTAGCAATGAAACAAAGCTCTGATAAAAAATATGCTTTAATGACAAGCTAAAAAGACTTTTGCAAACATGTTTCTAAAGGTCAAAGAGCCATAAACCTAACAGCAAACTTTTAACAGCTAAAAGCAGTCAGGTGGTACAGTTATGTCATCCACTGAATGGAAGAGCTTTCAAATTTTGCAAGACAAAAGTACTTGTTGTAATTCAAATATTGTAGTACTGCGGCCAAACAGCACTCCTTTCCAAAAATAGCAGCGAGATGTTTGTATATAAGTTAAAACATTTAAACACTTAAATCAGACAATGTTTGTAGAAATATATAGATATCTAGCTATATATATTATTTATATATATATATATATATGGATTCACTTCATAACATTGAAATATCAAAATACTGAATACTCAAAACACTGAAACTCAAAATACTGGGTGGTAGTAATGCAGGGGGGCAACTCCAAGATTGCACATAGTGTAGTTAAGTGCAATCTTGGAGTAGATATATATAATTAGCAGGGGGTGTGGGGGGTGCAGGGGGGCTTGTGCATATATTTGGTAGAAATTGTTATGATTTATGTTGTTTAAGCTGAGTTTACGCATAATATGTGTTTTCAGTATTTTGAGTTTCAGTATTTTGAGTATTCAGTATTTTGAGCTTTCAGTATTTTGGTCTTCAGTATTATGAAGTTTTGTCATTTTCAGTATTTTGAAGTTTCAGTGTTATGAAGTGAATCCATATATATATATATATATATATATATATATATTTGTATACATATATTTTATATATATATATATATATATATATATATATATATATATACATAATATATATATATATATATATATATATATATATATATATATATATATATATATATATATATATATATATATATATATATCAAATCCATTGATGAAAATTAATTTCTATATTATCTTGTCTTTAACATTGGTTTAATGCTTACAAGTTCATTTAGACCAAGAAACTTAGCACAAAGTCAACAGATCCATCTATATTCTGCATTCTCTGTTTCCAACACATAATCAGCACACCTCATACATTCGAAAATCCCTTGAAGAAGACAAGTTTGAAAGTATGGCCTTTGTCTCTACCCAGTAAATGTTTACATCGGAAGTTAACTGCCACCTTTCTTCTAATAGTGGAGAGGTGGTCACCAGTTATTTCCTTCAACTTCCTGTTAGTTTTGCCTACATAGTAGGCATTACATGTTTGGCATAAGGCTAGATACACTAAACTGTTCGTGTTATAGTCAGTGCAAGTTCTAAGATGAAATTTGTTTCCATTGAGAGCGTGTACAAAGGTCTTTTCTGACTAAATACACTTACAGAAAATACAGTTGTTACACAGATATGTACCACTCTTCTGGGTGGTGTATCTGTCAAACATATATATAGTCTGTTCTTTATAGCCTGTATAAACGCCTAGAGTCTGGGTCATGGCTGAAAAGTATCCTTGGAGCACCCAACCTACTCAGTTAACAAATTTAATGAAATAAATAAATATATACATATATACTTACATAAACACACAAACAAATAAATAAACAAATAAACCTGTGGTGCTACCAGAAGCTGCCGAAATGATTATCAAAACTTCTGTTCTGCTAATAGGTAATAGCAAAAGCCAAGGTGACCTAATCACTGCTGTAGGCAATGTAATGTGAAAAATAAAAATAAAAATAAAATAAAATCACAATTCAAGTAAACATTTGTCTCTTTGGTGTAATACTGAACACACACAAACTTGCCTTCTTTCTGCAACCTCTTAAAATTCTTAGAATGAGCCTTCATTGTCTGGTGAAAAACATAGACACATATCCTGCTTTCTAGGCCTAGAATATAGTGTTTCTGTACCAGCA
The DNA here is from genome assembly GCF_019279795.1 of Protopterus annectens. NCBI lineage: Eukaryota > Metazoa > Chordata > Ceratodontiformes > Protopteridae > Protopterus > Protopterus annectens. The sequence continues at coordinate 706,256,070 of NC_056741.1, forward strand.
TTTCCTGCAACTTACAGGCCAAAACCACTGCTAATGTATGTCTGATGTTCTACAGCTCCAGGCAATCTGTTATCTGAGACAGAGTGTCTTGTACTCACCTCTGCAGACCCTTATATCCCTACTCCATGCCAGCTTTCTCATTATCTGACCCTTTTGTCATTGTTGAATGGTGACCACCATTCTCATGAAATGACAGATAAACGTATACATACCTCACAAAAGACTTGCTCATTGTCGCTACAAAGGAAAATGTATCCCCAGTTTCCAATAGCCTTTGCTTTACAGCTGAATCAGTTTGTCCACTATCACTTTGTCATAATCCAAAGGGAGAGATGTGCAGAAATCAATGGACTGCTCAGGAAGAATCAAAAACTTTTTAAATCAGCCATGTCCTGCATATATATACAAGAGCAGAAAGAAAGAAAGTCACATTTTTTTATGGTGAAGGACAGTAATTTGTAGAAGCAGTAGGTGACTTTACTGTTATGGATGCATCCACATAAAAATTATGTCAGAACTGGGGTCAGCCATAGAAAAACATAAGCATAGAACATGCAAACAAATCAACAACATGTTCAAGAGACATTTTGAGCCTAAGCCTGTGGTGATTATAAAAAGGTTTCATTCTTATCATTATAACCAATTGCCCAATGAGACAATGGTACTTCATGTTGTAAAGGCAAAGCAGTGTGCTACAAACTGTAAATTTGGTTGATGTTTGGACGAAGCCATTAGAGACAGATTTATTATTACTGACTTTTTTTCTCTGAATATCACTAGAAAAACAAACTACTTTCTGAAATGAACATATGATTTTCAAAGCTCTTCAGGATTGGTTTAATCTTGGGGACAGCAACTAAGATGTGTAATACACGAGGAAGCATTACGTAAATGTTGATGGTTAAGACAAACATCACAGAGCTCCAGTGTCTGGAGTCTGTTTATGACTCCCACTCAATGTGTGAAGTTTTGCATGTTTCCCCATGTCTACATGAGTTTACTCCTGCTACTCTGGTTTCTTCCCACCTTCCAAGAACAAGCTGTTCAATTGGTTGCTCTAAACTGTCCATATATATTTCAATTACTCTTCTCTTGTGGCCTGTTTCATGGCTGTATAGGCTACATGAAATCAGTTCACCTACCCATTTAACAAATTAATAAATGAAATTTAAAAAAAAAAATGATGCAGTACTCAAAGTCAAAATACAATTAAATCTTACAAAATGTAAAAAAAATGGACTGTTGTTATTGCTATGTCACTAAGTATTGCCTTCCGTAAGCCTGTCGTCATAAAGAGACTACAGGCCACAGATGTAGGAAAGTAGGGCACATAAAGCATGCATGTCATTGTAAAGTAGTTACAAGGCAAGAGTATAATTATTGTCATGAAAAATCCTGCATATATATGGAAATATGAACAAGTATTTGAAAATGACCCCAAATTGCAAATGTTTTTGATGAATGCTCAACAGAAGATGTGTTGTTTATGTCTACAATTTTATAAATAATGAAACAGTGGGCCTGGGTATTGATGCAGGAGTAGCAGTAACATTCATGCCTAAAAAACAAATTCTTTTGCTTGGTTTCCCTAAAAATACCTACAGAATGCTTCTTAATGAAATCAGATTTAATGCATTCTATTGCTTTGTAAATTAGGCTTGTTAGGCTGATGGGTCTATTTATAACTCATGGGATCTGTGGTGGGACCCATTCATGGAGTACCACAACGAGAGCCATTTTCCATACCCTTTGGCTATGAGTAAGATGAACAGTTGCAAAAGGTGGTCTGAGAGACCATGTTTAGCACTGGTGCTTAAGCAACCAGGTATACTGTTGGGCCTCATGGAAGTGGTATTCTATAGCAATAACCCACGCCTGGGTGTGGGCAATGCGGGATTTACCCACGGTTGGAGTGGTTTGGCACCAAACAAAGACAACCGTGGGTAAATCCCGCATTACCCACACCCAGGCGTGGGTTATTGCTATTATACTATGACATTATTTAAGAAAATAAATAATTACTTTTCTTAAATAATGGCATTGTATAATGCCTCTTTGCTGCCCTTCCGCAGCTGTCTGGTATCCGCGGCAGTTCTGATGTACTGCGCATGCCTACGCAGTACATCAGAGCTGTGGCCAAAAGCAACGGAGAAAGCAAGATCTCCGTTGCTTTTTACTGTTTCACTATGTTAAATGGGCTTAACATAGCGAGACAGCTTTAAAATAAGCAACGGTCCGTTGCTTATTTTAAAGCTGTCTCGCTATGTTAAACCCATTTAACATAGCAAAACAGTAAAAGCAACGGAGATCTTGCTTTCTCCGTTGCTTTTTTTGTTTAAACCTGTCTCGCTATGTTAAATGGGTTTAACATAGCGAGACAGCTTTAAAATAAGCAACAGAGATTCTGTTGCTTATTTTAAAGCTGTCTCGCTATGTTAAACCCATTTAACATAGTGAGACAGGTTTAAAAAGCAACGGAGAAAGCAAGATCTCCGTTGCTTTTTACTATGTCGCTATGTTAAAGGAGTTTAACATAGCGAGACAGCTTTAAAAAAAGCAATGGAGATCTCCGTTGCTTTTTTTAAACCTGTGTCGCTATGTTAAACTCTTTTAACATAGCGAGACAGTGTTTTAAAAGAGACTTATACTAATGGAAAAAGTCTGGGCGACCGGACCTTTTTCCATTAGTATAAGTCGATTTACAACGTGCACACTGGCCAATCAGCATGCACATTTTGGAATATTAATGGGGGGTCATGGTATAATTAGTTTTAGAGAATGCAGTCAGGAAATATTCTATAGTAATCTTGGAGGGGGGAAGGGGCTCAGAAATGTATGGGAACTCGGTCACTGTTTCTGGTGTGAGGCTAATACTAAATTTAGCAGCAAGTATGTTAGGAATACATTTAGAGATTGAAGAATTTTGTTATGAATTAAGTCACAGAATTGGTAAGTGTTATTTTTTAAGCTTCAGTTGTAGTTAACTAATGATTTTTATTATCCTTGACTTCAGATAACAACTTTAATGTTTGTTTCACTTTCAGATTCCTTATACTAATAATCAGATTTTTTCAGCTCTTTTTTGCTATAGTCTTTACTGTGGGTACATTACTTACTTTATTTTTTATTTTTATTTTAATGCTTAGTAAAGTTGATTTTCTACCAAGGTGGCTTATTTTTGCCTTTTCCAATACATCTGGTTCTGATTTGGACCACTTGGTTTATACTATTTGTTAGATGGAAGAAGAATTTGCAGGCATAAATGACAGCTGAGCCTACAAGTGAACTGGAAATCTTGCAGATAAAATTTGAGAGCTCATATTATAGTTTTAAGGCTTCCAGACAGGCAGAATCTTCAAAATATGCAACAGTACCAAGCATCTGTGCTTCTTGCACAATCGTCTACCAGAACGATTCCTTTCAGTGTTTTGATCAAATTTCTTCTGTTCCCTGTAAATACAACCCAGGACCATAGCAGGAAAAGGGCCCTGGCTGGATCAGAGTGCAGCTACCTAAAGATGAAGTCTTCTTCTGTCAGCTTTTTCCCATTAGGGGTCGCCACAGTGGAGTACTGGTCCACAGATTGATTGGCAGTAGAGTTTTATGGTGTCAGATTGCCAGACCAGCACCCAACCATCCACAGAAGGCACACACCCACACACACTCACACCTAGGGCCAATTTAGAGTGTCCAAGCCACCTGCAGCATGCCTTTCAGATATGGAAGGAAACTGGAGCACCCAGAGGAAACCCACATGACCGCAGGGAGGACATGCAGACTACACACAGAAGGCACCCCAGCTGAGAATCGAACCGGAGAACCTCTTGCTGTGAGGTGGCACCACCACCACTGCCCTCTTACCTAAACATAAAGTAAATAAACACTTTCCCTAATGTTTAGCTGCCTACTGTGCTGAGGAGAAGAGGCGGTATTGGTAACAATGCAATTGTACAAATTACACTAATGACTCCATATACACAGGTGTTTTTACTTTTTGTCAACTACTAAGTCGGCTCCTGCACAATTTCTTGCTATGGTAATAAATCATGTGGACATTTGAGCATGATCGTAGTACAAACTCTGTCCCACATGTCATATGACCAACAAAGGATATGAAGTACAATTCAAATATAAAACTTTATGAAAAGAAAATGTATGCCAAAAAGTGGAGGTGTAGAAAAGACATGAGATGGAGGCAGTTCATTGGTCATACATTTACCTTTTTGGGTCCTTGATTTTACAAAAACAGAAGATGTCTTCTTATTCAACATTGCAGTACTTTTATGTCGTGTGATTCATGCAGCTGAATGGAGAAAATGTCATGAAAGTACTTAGTATCTATTTATTATACCAACTTACTGGGACATACTGAAGACTGGATACTACAAATTTTATATAAGTATGATTTTCTTATTGTTGCCTATAATATATTACACTGATGAACATATTTCGGTTTACTATCAGAATTGCGAACGTCACTCGATCGAACGTTGTATAGTCGAACGCATATGGTCGGAAACACAAATGTCGAAGACAGTATAATCAATCAGGAACGGTTTTACCATGGGTCGAGGTAGGGAGGATGTTTGTAGTAGGGTATTATACTGCACACCTACCTCGACCCATGGTAAAACTGTTCCCGATTGATTATACTGTCTTCGACATTTGTGTTTCCGACCATATGCGTTCGACTATACAACGTTTGACTGAGTGACGTTCGCAATTCTGATAGTAAACCACATATTTCATATAATTAAAAGTGAATACATCTGTATTGATAGCTGCAGTGTGGAAAATATTGGAATAATATGAAAATCTTTCATCAAGTTACTATTTTATCCTTCTGTTACTTTTTCATTTTCTATAGCTCAGATTAAGGAAAATGTTAACCATTTTATTATAGTACCCCTAGAAGTCTTTATTTAAAAATGCCATGATATCCTTTAATACCAATATAACCTATTACCACCACAGGTGGATAAGACATCCATTTAACACCTCACCAATGAATGGCTACTTATGAGCTCTAGCCTGCAATGTCACTGGTTGGGATATGGCCCCAAGTAACTGAAGTGAGACAGGCTAGTAGTTATTCCTACCACAGGAATGTTCTGGTTTAACAGGAAGAGATCCATTTGTAGTAACCTCTTGTACTTACATTGAAGATGTTAGGATCACTTAGAAAATTAAACTTTCCCCAGGCTGCCTTACAGACATACCCTTACCATGCACAGTGGAGCCAACTCACTCTCTCTCTCTCTCTCTCTCTCCATTTTTTCTTGTCACATGAAAGCAACTGTCAGAGTGAAGCTAAAAATGGACCCAGATTGCCATCAATATCTTTCAATTATCTAGATTTCATGTTTTATTTATCTTTACTGGTCTTCCTTGTCATGACTTTTCGTTTCTTCATTTCCTGCCAGTAGGAAACCAAATTTTTTTGTTTCCATTACTGATGGACCTTCTGCAATTTTCTTAACACTTAACATAGTGTCACAGGTTGTTAGGTTGCCTTTTTAAGCCTAGCCACTGCAATCCCACTACAATGCCAACTGTTTGCTATTCCTGTCCATAAGGGATGGGGTGGAGGGGGCCAGGCCTGCAGTAAATTTGCAGTTTCCTATCCATTCATCTAATTTAGATTTGTGGATAGTGAGGGACATGCTTCACTTATACAGTAAATAGGAATTTTCCCCAGTTGATACAAGAGGATACTGTTGCTGTTGCTTTTGGCTTATATTACTGTTAGTTACATGGCAGTGTTTATCATTTGCTGGCCGGCATCCTCTTGTGGTCTGTATTAAACATTTTGTGTTTGCAAACATCGCTGCTCTATTGTGATGGCATGTGACATGTCCAACCTCCCTTAACCTCTGCTTCTAGATTTGACTACAAAAATAGTCCCGCAACATGTAGGAAGGGCTGTACAAACAGTGGGTTTCATGAATATGTAACACAGTAGAAGAGTGTATATGACAATAGCAAGTACTCATTTCAGTAACTGTTATATTCCTCTCCAAACCCTTTGCCCTACTGATCACTTGTACCTGGGTGCACCTAGGTGTATATGGCAGCAGTTTGGGACACTTTTATGTCTGATAATGATATTAGATTTAGCTTTGTTAGTTGTTGCTCCTTGCTATGTATTTTTCACTTGCAGCCGATGGACTGCTGTCCTTCTACATGGTATCCTTGCTGTGGCTGCTTGTTTACTGCCCTGGTATAATGTAGCCTTTGTCAGATAATATCAGACATATTTCTGCCTACCTATATTTTTCTGCACTGTACTAATTACTGCAGTATCCAAACCTGCTGTAGGTGCCTTAAGGACAGTGTCGTGGCACCAATGCTTATAGTACCTACAATGTCTTGTAATTTTTTTCCACTACATAGACTCTTGTGACATTTTGCCTACTGTATTAAGCACCAAGTGAAGTCCTGAAGGTGGTTATATCGACAATGTTTGGACTAATGTGCTGGGGAATCCATGCTTGCTGCCCAGTTATACAGTAATAATTATTGGTAGTGCAATGATCAACACACAGCAATATTCCTGCCTGCTGCACAGGTGCTCTCATGTTCTAGATGACACCAGCACTCTTGGCTTATTGTGCTGCAGTATCCATGTATGATGTTCAGTTGATCCTTATAATGCTGGGCTGTAATGTGCTAAAATATACTGAACTGTTTTTGGGTTGTACTATATTGAGGTATGTTGAGTAGTCTTATATTGCACAGTATCATATTGCATTTTTTTCTTTCACTTCTGCTTCATTCTTTCAGGTTAACCCAGAGCCTCCATCCAACCCTGTATCTACAAACTCCTCCTATTGACCTTGGAGTATCTCCATTCTAAGGCTGGGACCAGCAGGGAACCTAAGGGTGTCCTCAGGGGTTGTGCCATTGACTACTTCCAATGGAGGATTTTTTTCATTTATAACCTACTCTTTGGTATCCCTCACCTTCCCTGCATTGGCCTGTTACATCTAAGGGCAACTCTTATCTGTGGATCACGCCTCCCTGTATGACCTCCCCCCTACAGAAACTGCTAGTCTAACCTGGGTCACCTGGGCTGTAGTTATGACTTTGCCACAGTACTGACACCCTGCATCATATTGTACTGTATTGTACTATACCTGGGAGATGGAGGAGAACCTGTAGGTTGCAAGGATATGGTACAAGATCCTGTTTATGGTGAGTTGCATGTGGATGAGTTCCAGTGGGTCATACCCTTTTAACTAGTCTGGATGTGAGATTGTTTATGATATAGACTGAGATTCCTCTACCTTTAGTTCCCTCCTGTGCAGTATCGGTCTAAAGGTATGAAAGGCATTGTAACCTTGCATTGCCGGGATACTCTCTGCAACTTTAAACCATGTCCTCATTATGACACAGATGTCTACACTCTCCAGGGAGAAGAAGGCTTGCATGGAGTGGAATTTCTTGCTAAGATTTCTAGCAGTGAGTAGTACCACCTTCAGATATTCCTTCATAGATTCAGTTAAGTTGGGAGGTTTATCAGTTTGGCATTGTCTAAAAAAAGGCATTGTAGGAGTGAAAACGGTCTTTGTCAATATTCAAAAGGGGATAAGTGCAAACCATCCTTGGCAAGCAGCATGGTCTGTCATGCATGTCCTCCCAGACCATCAAATACTCTATACCCTTGGACTGACACTAGAGGCTAAGCCAATTGTTAAAATCAATCATTTTCTATTTTTTAATGTGGCATCATCCTCAGAGAAGGTAGTATGCTGCTCACTGCTAGGCTTATACCTGCTTGAGACACATAATCAGAGAGGTCAATCATGTCTCACTTTATATAGTCAAGGGGGGTACATCTCAGGTCATTAACACCCACGTGGACTATGACAGAGTCATACTGATTACCTGTGGTTCAATGACCTGAGTGCCTGTGTGACTTGATGGATCCAAGCCATAGAAAGGCAGCTAACCATGACTCTTTCCTTAATCAATCTGGTGAAGGGGGGACATCGGCGTGCCTCAAAAAAGAATCACCAATGACAAGGAAATTTGGCTATGCACTGGTTTGCTTTAAAGGGTTAGCAGTAGAGGCATTGGATACAGAGTTACTATGTGTAGCTGGGGATGGTGTTTTAATGGAGTGTTTACATGATGGCTGAATACCCATTCTTTGTGCTGTGCAGGAGATCTTAGAGTTTTAAGAAGGTTAACTGTAAATTCCTCAGCATAAGTAGTTTTATGTGTAGAGTCTTTACCCTGTGCAGTAGACATGGTGCAAGTGTCACTGACAACCTCTATATGGCTAGTTTTGGTTGTAGGAGGGAATTTGCCTCCAGCATTAAAGTGTATTT